>NW_009708543.1:0-2704 GCF_000703405.1 Apaloderma vittatum | reverse complement strand
GACACCCTTCTTGCTTTCCCACCTCAGATCTCCCCCCTGCATTTCGAGACTTTTCCAGATGTCTCTCTATTTTCATTGGTCATCCTTTGAAACAGAAAATCATGGGATGATCCTTGGAAAACTGTGGGTTACCTCTCACACCAAAATATTGGAGTGACATCTCTTTTTCCTCACTTCCATTTGAAACTTCAAACTGCACTTTGAGGAAATTTTCTTCTCTTCCTGCTGCCAAGAAAAGCTCCATCATCCCTAAAACCAAACTTTAAATAGGTGCTGGCTCCAACTGTAGGTCCCTGCATCTCACTTTACCCAGGCTAAAAAATTCAGAATTCTGAGCCTCTTGAAACTGTCTCCAAACTTCATCCTGGCAGATGTCCTCTGGAGCCTCTCAAATTTTTCAATTTTCCAGTTGACTGCACTTCAGAACATGTGACACCCATCTACAGGAAGGTCCAGAAAGAGTATCCATTGAACTACAGGCCTGTCAGTGTGACCTCAGCGCTGAGCAAGGTTATGGAGCAGCTCATTTTGGTTGCCATCATGTGATGCTTACATGACAACCTGTTGATCTGGCCTAGGCAGCATGGGTTTATGAAAGGCAGGTCGTACACAACCGACCTGTTCTCCTTCTGTGACCCAGTTAGTGGATGAGGGAAAGGCTGTGGATGTCGTCGCTCTGGACTTTAGTCAAAACTTTGACACCATTTCCTACAGCATTCTCCTGCAGAAACTGGCTGCTCAAGGCATGGATGGACAGACCCTTTGCTGAGTGAAAAACTGTCTGGATGGACGGGCCCATAGAGTCATGCTGAATGGAGTTCAATCCAGTGAGTGTCTGGTCACGAGTGGTGTCTCCTGGGGCTCAGTACTGGTTCCTGTTTAATATCTTGTTCCATGAAGAGGATGAGGGGATTGGGGGTATCGTCAGTAAGTTTGCAGAGGACATAAATCCTTGTGGGAGTGCTGATGTGCTTGAGGGTAGGGAGGCTGTACAGAGGGGCTTGGACAGGCTGGATCGATGGGCTGACTGAGGTCAACTGTATGAGGGCCGAGTGCTGACTCCTGCACTTGTCTCACCAGAACACCAGGCAGCCCTACAGGCTTGGGGAGGAGCAGCTGGAGAGCTGCCCAGCAGAAAAGTATCTGGGGGTCCTGGTGGACAGCCAGGTGAAGATGAGCTGGCAGTGTGCTCAGGTAGGCAAGAAAGCCAAGAGCATCCTGGGCTAGATCAGAAATTGTGGGGACAGCAGGAGCAGGGGTTGTTCCTGCCCCGGGACTTGGTGCTGGTGAGGCCACATCTCAAGTCATGTGTTCAGTTTTGGGCACCTCATGACAAGAAGAACATTGAGGTGCTGGAATGTGTCCAGAGAACAGTGGAGCTGGTGAAAAGTCTAGAGCACAAGTCTTGAGAGGAGTGGCTGAGGGAACGGGGGTTGTTTAACATGTAAAAAGGAAGACTGAGGGGAGACGTTATTGCTTTCTACAGCTACCTGAATGGAGGTTGTAGTGAGGTGGGGACTGGTCTGTTGAAGCAAGTAATAAATGACAGGACAAGAGGAAATGGTGTCATGTTGAATCAAGGGAAGCTTAGGTTGGGTATTAGAAAGAATTTCTTTGCTGAAAGGGTTGTCGGGCATCAGAACGGGTTGCCCAGGGCAGCGGTGGAGTCTTCATCCCTGGAAATATTTAAGAGCCAGGCAGACATAGTGCTTAGGGACATGGTTTAATTGAGGACTTGTCAGTGTTAGGTCAATGGTTGGACTGAATGATCTTAGAGGTCTTTTCCAGTCTGGGCAATTCTGTGATTCTGTGATTCTCTTCAGCATCATATCCCATGGGAATTTCCAAGCAGGTCCTTCATCAGGCCAAAGCCTGCTCTCCTGAAGTCCTACTCATGGCCTTGTTCCCTTCTCACTCCTGACTCTTAGAACCCTGGGCATCTCCTCCCTGTCTGTAAGCACAGTGTCCCCCAGGGCACATCCCCTCACAGGTTTCTCAGCCACCCCTGTCAGGAAGACGTCACCAATGAGCTCCAAAAGCTCCTGCATGTCTTGTGCCTTGCTGTGTTGTCCCTTTGGACAGTATATGGGTTAGTTTAGGTCTGCCATGAGTGCCAGGGCCTGCAGACATGAGGCTTCCTCCGGTTGTGTGAAGAATCAGAGAATCATGGAATCACAGAATCACAGAATGTTGGGGGTTGGAAGGGACCTCAAAAGATCATCCAGTCCAGTCTCCCTACCAGAGCAGAATCACCTACAGTAGGTCGCACAGGAACGTGTCCAGGTGGGTTTTGAATGTCTCCAGAGAAGTAGACTCCCCCCCCTCCCTGGGCAGCCTGTGCCAGGGCTCTGCCACATTAAGAGTGAAAAAATTTTTCCTAATGTTTTTGTGGAACCTCCTATGTTTCAGCTTGTACCCATTGCCCCTTGTCCTCCTTTACCTCCTCTTCCTCATCAGGAGGTCCATAGCACACACACCCACCCACGGCAGCGTTGTTGGTGATGGTTCAGCTCTCAGGGCCTCCTCACCTATCCCCAGCCAGAGGGTCCCCCGGCCACGCTCTGCCAGAAGAGTCAACTTCCCCTGTGGGTCCAGATGTGGGGCCTTGTCAGTGTCAGATCCCCAGGACCCCACAGTTTCTCCAGGGTACCTGTAGTACTTGGCACTATTCTGTGGTGAGAGACACCTCAGTCAAGTTGGGTAA
>NW_009708542.1:0-54881 GCF_000703405.1 Apaloderma vittatum | reverse complement strand
GGAAGGGACCTTACAGATCATTTTAATCCAGTCTCCCTGACGCCACCTGTCGACTAGATCAGGCAACACATGGGGACCGAAGGGGAATCGAACCCACGTCCTTAGCGTTGTTAGCGCCACACTCAACTAACTGAGCTAACCTGCCCCCAAAACAAACAAACAAACAAACATAGGAGGTTCCACAAAAATATTAGGAAAAACTTTTTCACTGTTAGGGTGACAGAGCACTGGCACAGGCTGCCCAGGGATGTTGAGGAGTCTCCTTCTCTGGAGGCATTCAAAACCCTCCTGGACGTGTTCCTGTGCAATCTACTGAAGGAGATCCTGCTCGAAGGGCTGGACTAGATGATCTTTTGAGGTCCCTTCCAAGCTCTAACATTCTGTGATTCTGTGACTTCTCGAATATGATGGAAAGTGGCTTTGTAACTTTGTCTACTAGTTCCATCGGCACCCGCAGATAGGTCTCAGCAGGTCCCATGGACTTGTGCACCTTCAGATTCATTACAGGGTCTTGAACTTGATCATCTTTTCAGAAGGTGAATCATTCTCCTAGTCCCTATCTTTGCCTTTTGCACCTTGGGCAGTGTGGTTAGAGCACCTGCCATTAAAGAGTGAAGCAAAAACATCACTGAGTACCTCAGACTTTACCATATCCTGTGTGATATATCATGAGCTTGATGTGTTTTTTTCCCATTAAGTGACAACAGATCACTCTTCCAAGTACTTATCTCATCTCCCCTTGAACTATTGCATAGTTTTTGTGCCCACAACATCCTTTGGCAAAGAGTCCCACAAGTCTGTGTTCAGTGGCATGAAAAGTGAAGCCCTTAAATCCTGTCAGACTGTGGTTTCTACTAGCCACACCTGATGACCTTTTCTCTTGTGTTGGAGGGCACAGTCAGTAGTGCCTGCTTAACCCACTTTCCATATCACTTCTGTTTTTGTAGACCTCCATTGTGTCCCCTCTAAGCCACTCCAGCTGGAGGAATCTGAGACGTTACAACCATTTTTCTTTATAATTCTATCAGCAGAACAGGGAATACATTTTCAATAATATTTTAAATACTCAATGAATTGTTTCATTGGGAAATAATTGATAATTTAGCAGGAGATTTATCTTTAGGATTTTTCTTTACTGAGATTTATTCTACAACTCCTTCATGAAGATATATTACAGTTTTCATTAATTCCTCATTGCAGTAGTTATTTTAAGTATTTACTCCTTCTGAAGGACTCCATGTGCTGCTTCCTTACTGAGATTTTATGAATAGGAACAGATGTTGAAAAATATTAATGGTTAAAAAATATATGCAGACACATATGTGCATGGACACTTCTTGCCCATAGAAGTATTCATATTTCCTCTTAATGAGCATTCTTGAATAAGTGAGAAGAAACTCATATATGAGATTATACAAAGAAACAAAAGTGGAAATCACTGCAAGCACTGTCCAAGGCAACTAATGGCTATTATTTGAATTTGTAGTTTAAAATTGTTTTTTAAAGAGTCATTTTTTAAATTGAAAAGGGGCAATTATGGTAATTTATTTTGACCTACAGAACACCAACAATTTCACAAAGTATCTTCTGAGTCATGACCATTTTACCAGTATGCAGTTCCCAGTATACATCAAGAACTGCCAGGAACAATAATCCTTTAATGATATAACCAGATGGCTTAAAAATTTGCAATTTTTGTGAGTGTCAAGGAAGTTCTACTTTGGCAAACCATATATTACATTATAAAAACTGTATTGAATTATATTACTATCAAGACTGCCCTATACCTTTTCTAATTTAATCACTTACTGAGTGATATACAATATAATTTCATAGCTGGTATTCTAAATAATGATAAGGAGTCTGCAGTATATTCAAGACAGAAATAATTTGATTTGATAGAAGAGGTAAGTAATTTGATAAGAAAAGTGATTCAGTATCGGAATTTGTGATTTGTGGATATTAAGCGAAGGGTGAATACCTCCTAGTCACAAAGAGAAGTTCAGGCTAATTTGCACATTTGTCTGATAAATCTGTGGGGCATTTGAAACTTCTAAAAGGTATCTAAATTTTATTTTGTGTTTAAAATGCAACTATTTCTTACAATTCTTTTTAAATCTTGAGTTTAATCATTTAATAAAATAACCACTCTTAGCATTTACTACATTCAGGTTTAAACCACATATGAAGTAATCACAATAAATCCATTTTGTTTCTCTTGTAAAGGGCTGGAAAATTTCTTGTTGAACTAAATGCATGAATAAATGCTTTTATTGCCCAAAGCATTTATTCAAGAACTTCAGTGTTGCCTTAGGCAAGGTCTTTTTTCATTTGAGAAAAGCATTAGGGTTTTTTAGTTATATTGCAATGATATTTAAAATTCATAATTAAAAGTTAGAAAAGAGGTGGAACTATAAGACATTTTAAACATGTAACACTGTGTCTCAATTCATTAATTCTTCTTCTCAGCTAATGCTGGCCCATTGGGTAGATCACCCCAAGGGACACATTCTGATTGCTGACCTTTCTGACACATAATTATGACAAGATAGGGGCATGGGAAGGCTTTCCTAGTGATAGAATCTGAAAAGATAGTATTTCATTCAAAATGGGCCATGGTAGAGAATGCAACTAAGGAACTTGAATAAATCTTTTTCTGTAACAGAGAAACAAAGAGACTTTAGTGAAATGGAAAAGCAGGAAAATCAATGCTGAGAAGTGAAAACATTTCCTGCACAATTAGCAGTAGATCTCTGCCACAAAGTACCATGGAGTCTAAGACCTTATTAGGGTCAGCAACAAGCATGTATATGCACATCAAATCCATGAGTCATGATAACAAATATCAAAACACAGGATCTGGAAAAAAGAGGGAGACCCTTGTACCCGAGCACAGGGGCTAGCTTGTGAAGAGTCAACCTTTTGTTCGCAAGAACGGAAAAAGACAATGTCATTCAGGTTCTGCAGGAACACTTACATCCCTTGGTCAGCATATATTGTGTGCTACATGGCCAAATGGAAAATGTAAAAAAGACCCAAGACTCTTTTAAAATCATCTTACAGCTTGAAGATTCTCATATCCTAGCAAAAAACCCCATAAAATTATTGCATTGGCTTTATTTTGACTTAAATAGTATGGGTATGGATTGATAGTATTTATTTCTGCTTGCAGTTCCCTAAATATCTACACTTAGTTCAGGAACTCTTCAAAGATGCTTGTTCTCCAAACGTCTGTGCATGTGTCTCTGTAGCTTTATGCACACACAGAGTCATCTTGGAACACCTCGCAATGAGATTATTGACATGCACGCTGACCCAGATGCTTTGACTGTACAAGTTGTGGTCATGACTGAGTTCTCACATCTTGGGAGAGGAACCTTTTCTGGCCTTTCTCAGTGTATTGTGCTGATCATTCTCTGTTTCTATTAACTTTAGTAGAAGGTAGGCAAGTTTAAACCAGTTTCACATCAGTTAGCAAAGCCTTGAAGAACACACTCCAGAATGACCTCTAGAATACCATATACTCTTCATCTGCAACACAGCACTAATATCACTATATTGACACGAGACTCCCAGTGTAGAAACTCATAAGGAAATCTTTGCATGCAAAGGTCATTGTGTCAAAAATCTCCAAGCTTTTAAAAAATGTATGCTTTCATTCCCTACTATGAGTCTAGGGCTCATATTTGTCTAAATTTAAGCACAGTGAGAAATTTTACTTCAGCTCATTGGGAGTTTTAGAAAAATCTACTTTTTCCATTGTCTTGGTTTCTTGTAATCTTATGTTGTACTTGTCTAAGTGTAATTTGCTTGCATTTTCAAAGAACAGTTTAAAAACATTCTGTGTCTTTTCACTTTTACACAACGAAAAGATGACATAGTTTTTATACCTTATGATAACTCATGACACTTTTATGTTCATGAAGCATGATTCTATTTTTATTTATATTTATGATAAGATAGTGTCATTCTATTTAATTAATCAGATGCCTTTGCATTTGTGCAAATGACAGGAGAATCAAAGGCCTCATAATACAGTACTATACCATGATAATATTATTGTTCAGATATAAACTATCATTCTAATTCAGTATGTATACTATCTTTATTAAAATACAAGAAGTAGACATTATCCCTGACTTCAAAAACAAAAAGCAAATGTATTTTGTGTTCACTAGTTGGTGTCAAGTCACAGGCTCTTGTCTAAGAGTAAAAGTACGTCAGAAGTTTGTTTTGCCTATTTTGATCAAGAGCAGCATGTTGAGAAACAAACTCCAGAGTTTTTCTATCTGCGGAGTAGTCTTGCTGACTTCACTGCAAAGTACCATACAAATGAACAATGAGTGAAGAACTTGGAGCTGACTGTGAAGTTTTCGTACAGATCCCAGCTAGTATAAACGAAAGGAGTTCTTAAATCAATGAAGAATTACCAGTTCCAATCCTGATTTCTGACACCAGGAAAATATGTTGCTGTGACTGTTCCTTTTACTATCACTCTTATTATTTTCTTGTTCTAATGTAAAATTGTAAATGCTACTAAGAAAAGTACTAATTAAAGTACCAAATTAAAGCATATTTCAGTTCATAAAATTTTACACCTTCTCCATTGAAGATAAGGGACCACTATGCAGTAAATTTAAGCTTATGGGTAATAATCTCAGTTACTTTTCGTATGAACAGGCTATTAGTTAACCACCCCTCAGAGGTTTCTATCTCACAAAGTAAAACCTGCTGGATTAAGTTGTTATGTTTTTTCCCCTTCAGAGGGGAAAAAAAAAGTCAAGAATAAATATATATGTATGACATAAAGAGTTAATTCACCCTGGAGCAAATGGATCCAATTCTGCTCATATGTAGGTCACAAACTGTCTTGAGCAGCACAAACACAAAGAAAGAAAGGTTATATATTTTAAAATGTATCTTTAAAATGTAGAAAATGATAACAAGTAGAAGTTTATTGCTGCAATCTGATTTCTAATACCAGCTCCGAATGCAATTCCAAATACCATAAGATTACCACATGGAGTTTTTATGATGGGATAATGACATCTCCCTCAGAAGCACATCTGTGATAATTCATTTCATATCTTACTGTATATAATTTTTCACTGCAGGCTGTTGGTGAACAGCACACTGACACAGCTTCAAACACCTGAGGAAAAATCTTACAGTATAAAGTATAAGAAAAACAGTAGTAGAAGAGGCATGGGTAGGGCTTGTCCTTATTTCTCATCACTCATCTCCTTCGAGCTGCTCCTTCTTGTAAATGACAACCCACACCCTTTTCTCCTTATCTATGTTTCCCTCAAAGCCCATAGTGCCCATCACAGATCTTGTGCTTTACAAGCTATCCCCCTTCTGAGTTATTTCAGCATTGTCAGAGTCTTGCATCCATCATTTTCTCCTGTTTGTTCGCCAGGCTCTGTGTGTTTGTGTAGAGGCACTTGAGGTGGGTCCCTTTTCAACTCATCTTGCTGACCCTGAGGAATCTGTATCTCCCACTATCCTGCTTCCTGTATTTACCAACCCTGACCTCCATTCACTTGACTGATTACAAGAAGATATCACCAGACCTCAGCATGACACCACTAAAGGCCTCCTCAACAAGATGGCAAGCATTTTGGCAAACATGTTGTTACCCTATTTGGTCAAGTGGATCCCATATCTTGGCTAGCCGCCATACCTAAATCAGCACCAAGATGTCAAGCTACTGGAGGCAGAACTTCTAGAGCATCTGAGGACCTGGAGGAAAAGACTACAAAAGCTCAACAGTGGCTTAAGTATAACTCAGTCACAGTCTTTCATCTCTACTTTGCAGTTAGGCAAAAACATTGAAAATATCAGTCTTCAGAGGACTTCATTATGTTCTTTTCCCTTAGCCAGGCAATGAAGAGATGTAAAAAAAAAATAAAATGCAGGAGACGAGAGTAATCTAAGCTTTCTGTATTCCAAAATTTTAATACAGAAACAAGACCTGTTTGAAAATACAGTTGTTCAGCTAGTAAAAGGCATGAGTACATTCACTGTTGATTCGAAACAGGTCACTGAAGGGCAATGAATCAGAGTAAGAGCTGCACCCCTGCTATGAGAGGCTGACCTAATTGCTGACAAACACTACAGCATTTGAGATGCTGTTAGCTTATAGATTGGTTTGGATGCATCTTTCTACATTGTCTGATTTTCTCTGTTTGGGGGTTTTATGCCCAATAAGCCCAGCCTCAGGTTCTTTGTGAGTGACGCACTGTGGAACAATTTCCTAAACTGAACCCAAATCAAAATTGTCTATGATACATCTCTTAGATGTTTCCTAAGTCAGCGCTAACACCTTTGGCCCTTCTCAGAAGTGTAGTTCACCACAATAGAGCAGAAAATAATATTTTATGTTCAACAAAAATGACATTTGTTGCATTTATCGAATAAAATTTGATCCTCCAACTGACTGTACCCAGAGACAGACACAGGTACATGTATACACATGCTAAGACAGAAAACCCATTCTCCTCCTCACTCAATCTTAGTCTTCAATTGCTTCTTCTTGGGCAAGTTTCTTTAGAAGTGCTCTACTTCATGGCTTGTCTTCTCTCCATTCTGATAGTGTCTGTAACTGGCACGTAGAACAGTCTGCCGCCTTTCACTCAACAAGAAAATTATTCAGCTTTCAGGATTCACGGAACTCTGGTAGCTGACTAAAGGTCAGAACCACATATGTTATAACCCCGAGATCCTGCACAATCCTCACCCTTGGCAGGTTGGGTCCTGAAATACCATGTGCCTATTAAGTTCCATTGATTTACAACTGTGAGGTGAGAAAGATGGTATTAATTATTTCCAGTAATTTGCCAGGACTGTAACTGTCCGTTACAGTCTAATTTCAATAGTGTTTGTCTTTCTACCAGGCTGAAAACATGAGACTATACTATCAATGGAGTATTTCTGGCTTGGCCTTCTTTTTGTTTTCATAAGCTGAAAAACACATTTGGCCCTTTATCTTTGTTAAACATTAGTAGATACTAAAAAACTGCCCTTCATGTCCACAGAAGGACAACAAAGCTGGTGAAGGGTCTAAAGAACAAGTCTTATAAGGACTGCCTGAGGGAATTGGGATTGTTCAGCCTGCAGAAAAGGAGGCTGAGGGGAGACCTTATCGCTCTCTACCATTGCCTTAAAGGAGGTTGTAGCAAGGTGGGCGTCGGTCGGTTGTCCCAAGTAACAAGTAATAGTACAAGAGGAAATGGCCTCAAGTTGCACCACGGGAGGTTTGTTTTGGAGATTCGGAAAAATTTCTTAACTGAAGGGGTTGTTAAGCACTGGAACAGGCTGCACAGGGAAGTGGTTGAGTCACCATCCCTGGAGGTATTTAAAAGGCATGTAGATGTGATGCTTAGGGACCTTGTTTAATGGTGGACCTGGTATTGCTAGGTTAACAGTTAGACCTGATGACCTTAAAAGTCTTTTCCAACCTAAGTTATTCCATAATTCTCAAGTTCTGTGCCGTTCTTTAAGTGTCCCATATATAAAAGCTGAATTGAATATGGGACGTGGATAAGGATAATTTTGTACACATCCAAAGCTATATTTTAACAGTATCTTATTAACAATTCATAATATCAATGAATGAAATTTCCATGGGAAAAAGATTTGTTATACATATGGAATATAGAAAATATAATAAATTTAACAAAAAATAATTTGAATCCAGTTAAGCAATCTGAATTACATATAATAATAAAAAAATCACTAGTTCTGCTTTCAGTCATAAATATCCTCTACATTTAGATACATTATCTTAATTATCTTTTCATCTGAATTTTTAAAGAACTGTATAAAGAGCAAAAGAATTTACAAGATTTGCTTATTAATTTTCAGTTATTTTGGTATTATCGGAGTTTCTTTTGATGTAGTCTGCAAATTCCCTCACTATCCCATTAAACTCAAGCCTGAACCTCAATTGACTCAGCTCAGTTAATTTGTACCATATCAATTTACACTGTGAAGAATCTAATATGCTCTTTTATTAGCCACTAATTATATTTTTAGTTCAAAAGAAGCAGTCTTTAACCCAAGATAAAAATGTAAACACTAGCAGACATACTACGTCAGTTGCAAGTACCAATTACCAGACTTTGGCTGATAACCTTTTATAATGCCTATTATCCTGGCACTAAAATGCTTTCCAGTGAAGTCACACCTGTCTCATCGTGTGCTTTCCTGGCTGCATCAAGAGAAGTGTGACCAGGAGGTCAAGGGAGGGGATTTTCCACATCTACCGCGCACCGATGAGACCCCACATGGAGTACTGCATTCAGCTGTTCAACTACAGCTCAGCAGGGATGTGTTGGTTCCATCATCTCTACATTTTCTCGTTACTTGTATTTTAAAATAGAATGCCGTTAACTGTGGGGCACAACTGCCACATTTACATACCTAATATGCAACACCATCAGATCCTGATCCGGTAGCAAGAATATTCCAGTTTCCTCTATTGTGGATCAGAAAGCAAAGGAGACATTCACTCAGCAGCTGGCTTTGCTGCTACTTGCTGCCAGAACGAGATGGCATAACTAACAGCTTCTGGGTTCTGTTCCAGCTTTTGCAAAACACTGTTCCCTAATGTTCTTTAACACTGGTAAAACAACATACTTTGCCTCATCTCATTCTCTGAAATAGTTGAACTATTTTGTTTGAATGTTTTGAAGAAGTTTCTGTGTGATGTATAAACCTACTGTGGAAAAATTCAGTTCAAATATTTCAGTTTTGGCCAAGTCATAAGCAATTTAAAATAATGCCAGACATCTCTTCCTTTGTAGGATATGTTGTCAGCTCAAATGTTACAATCACGCCTACCACCCACATACACAGACACGTATATATACACAGACATATACATAGCCACATGGAAAAAAGTAGATCTTGTTGGGATACTGTGTTGCATTTTTTCCCCAAAATCATTTAAAACTGATAATTGTTAAGATGACAGAACGTGAATTTCACTGCTCTGCAAAGCCTTGATAGTAATGGAAAAAAAACATGAAAATTAAATAGGCAAATTTACAATCAAAAAATGTTATATTCTACTAATAGAACACTAAAGTGCATTTTATCAAATACTTCTATTAATCATATAAGTTTATAAAATTCCCTTAACAGCCTTTACTTCTTTTATTGCAAAGTATTGTACTTACAGCTATCATCCATCTTCATTTTGAACTCAAAGAATGAATTTATTTTTACACGGCAATTTTTTTCTCAAGTGCTCTACATGTTTCAGTACTACAGTATTCTACCTAGACAAAAAAAAAATTATTTGAATAAACCTTTATAATCACAAAAAGTAGAAATTAAATCATAAGAAACCAGAAGTTTAAACATTTATCTTGGAGGATGTCTATGACTGTTTTCCTAAGGGGATCAAGAAATTAAAATGCTTACTAATAATTCCTATTTAATATTAATCTTAAATGACATGCTTCACAGAGATTTTCTAAACAGGAATGTGTGTAAGTTGCATTGCACTACACTCAGATATGTCTTTTGACAGAAATATACATCAATTGGAAAAGAAAATGACAATTTTTTCTTCTTTCTTTTCCCATATCTCAGTTTGCATCCTTTGAATTGACCGTATATTTCAGCCTTTTCCTAGGTAAGGTAAAAAAGCATGTTTTGAATGCTTGCATATGTATATGGACACTTGGTTACAAGGGATTTCTGTATCGCTGAGTTCAGTCCCTCATTACAAAGGGCATCATGTCATGTTATTCTTTTCATCAGGTTACCCAATATGTGCCCTAAATGGATTAATTCTGACATTCTAAGCCAGGACAACAACGAGGCGATCAAAGGCGGTGTGAATTAAAGAGCTTTCCATAAAATGCAGCTTTAAAGAGACTTCAGCTCAATGTTTTCTTTTCTGCAAAACCTCATGAAGTGCTATTTATCAGCTCTAGAAATAACACAGGAATCTCAGACAAGGGCAAATAAGCTCCTGGTGTTTTGTCTTTACAGGTGGTACTTCTAAGCATACTACTGAGGCATCATGCCCTTGGTAACTTTTATTTTTTGCTGTGATGGAATTTCTAAATAGACAGACATATAAAGTCTGCCACTGGCCTAAACCAAGAAATTCATAGTGTGAAGTAGATGTTACCATCTGTTGCTTTGTAGCATAAGAATTGGTCAGAAGTTCATTTTGAAGTGCTGTTTTTCCTAAGTATACTTGTGTTGTAGAGTATGCCATGGAAATTTTTCCAGTCTGCCTTTATAATTTCCATACTCTTTGGGTTTCAGATATACCTTGTGTTTTATACAAAACATTAATATGCTGTCAGAACTTCAGTAAATTAATAATCCTCTACACCAGAACAAACATTTTGCTGGCAGGGATTTTGTGAATTTCAGTGTATTAATATCCCTGGATCATATTAATTTTCCAGGAAGTGTTTGCATTTCACACAACAGTCTACGTGAACTTTTCACTCTATAATACTAAGAGATCTGAAGTTTTGAATGCAGAGATAGGCTTTTCAAGTGTCTTGTCAGATTACAAATCTTTTAAACTTATTGGAAAGCAAAATGAAAAAAAAAAGCCAAAATCAACAGCAAAACAACTCCTCTCCCCCCCCCAAAAAAATACAGTTAAACATTTGAAGTATGAAGAATTAAGCTTTCTACTTTAACATAGCTCCCCCGGCCCCACAGCTTTTAGAGCCCTGGTTGAAAGACTTGTGACCCTGAAAATACTAACTTCTCCTTTTGGGTGTGGGGTAAAAAACAAAACAAAACAAAACAACAAAAAAAAAAGCAGCTACAACAACCTGGAATGTGTGTTGTCTCTTAGAGTCTACAGCAACCCATAAGAACATGCAATACAAAGTAGGGCAAAGACAGAAAACATAATTTCTTTTTCTAAAGCTGAAAAACTTGCAACCACGCTCCTGGAGAAAAGCAAATCCAACACAGGTCTTTACCTGTCTTACCACAACCTCTGTTGTGGAACACTAGCTGTGTGCTACAGGCAAGTAGTGATAAAGTTTCCTGCAGTAACTTTCCTGCAGTAAAATCTCCATAGACGAGGGAGTTGGAGACAGATCATAAGCAGCTGCAATTTCAGCCTCCTGTGCTCCATGATGGGTGTGTGTTGAGCTCCGTTGTACTTGTTCTGCATCTGGGCTGACTTAAAGGCATCATCTTTCTATATAACAGATTTTGTCAACTGAGACCCATACTAGCAGTGAGCTGTTCGAAACTTTGTTTTCTTTAGTCTCTCTAGTTGCTGGTGCAGGGAAGTGTGCAAAAGATGGTGACCGAGTTTGATAAGCTTGACTGTTATTAAACTGAAGGTGAAAGAAATCAAAAGAAGAAAGAAAATAAATTTGTGGTGAAAGGAAAGGAGATGTAAGGAAATCTGACTGGAATAAAACAAGCCTTGTGTTCCACGTGCTGTTTAAGACTACAAGGAAGCAGGTAGTGCTTCCTAGTCTTCTCTGTCTCCTCATCCAACCTTTTCCTAAGGCTTTTACTTTCCCACACTAGCAAAGCCCCAGGGCACCCAGGTCAGATCTCAATGACAAAACTGGGGCATGAGATCTGGGTCTGAAAGTTAGGCATGGTGCTGGTAATCATAACAAACCTTGATAAATCCTGTTGCTTATCCTTCCTGCAATGGTATCTAAAAGTAACAGAGTAGTCTTTCCTTCCCCTAGATTAATTGCTAGTTAAGCCTATTTTTTAATATAAAAATTCTGATTGACTGTTTTCTGATGTCATACTATTTATTTATTTTTTTGTAGCATACTCCTTGGACTGCATGAAGAGGTATTTTTGTTTGTAATATTTTATATTTTTGCCTTTCAGTTTTTCTGATTAGTCCATGCTATTACTATGTAATAAGCTATGCTGGATGCTTCTGTTTCTGAGGGTAAAAGTGGAAATACAGGTCTCATTCTAGAAGCCATGGGAGCACCTGAATAAACATGTGATGAACCTCAGGTTATTCAGAAAAGAAAGGGCTCTTTGGTGGACAATCAATAACTGCTAATATTCCTAAGCTACTCATTGACATGGTGGTGCAGGTTTCAGAGAAGTCACCTCTGGAGAATTCTGCTTTTCTCACTGGAGAAACAGAAGAGCAGAATAAAAATAATAAAAAGTTGAAGCTTTCAGGGAAAAAAAAAGCCCCAGGTATAATTTTATGTCTTTTTATTCCTCTCTCTCTCTCTAAATTGAAGCAAGGCTCCTGGGCATTCACTAAACAGCTTATATCTAATGGGAAGAATATTGTATCTTGCAATAAATGAACTGGCAAATAGAAAATTACACCAAGAAATTGAAAGATAATGGTCTGTAAGCACAATGGAGATGGGCACTGCAGTAATGCAAGTCAGTTCTTAACAGTGAAATAAGCAAATGTTATTCCTTAAAAGTTACACGGTTTCTGGGTACCCTCGCTCCAGCCTTCTGGAGTTTCACATGGCTAATTAGCGCCACCCTCAGTTGCATAACCGTTCCTTTTAGCTTGTGACTCTGGAGTCAACCTGAGGTCAGTCTGCTTTCTCCTGGAGGCTGACATGTAAATAAGTATAAAATAGTGTTTCCCAGTCTAGATTCTTTGGAACATCAGAAGGAAAGCTATACACTTTCTCTTCTGTCTTTTGTTCCATAGTACATTACTTATCATGCAATTTCTTTTTTGAAAATATCTCTGATGTTCCTTGAAAAACACATTGTTATTTCTGCAATTAAAAAATGTTACAGTTCACTGAATCACCAGTGAAGCTCTATACCTTGAATACACTGCTGATATGTAGCACATTAAGATATCCATTACAAATATATTAAAATAATTTTATCTATTAAAAAAAGGAAAATTAAAATACATATTTAAGAATATGGTGTATGGCAATGGTAATTAAAATACTAATGTGTTTCATCATGAATAACAACACAGAATTCAACAATCTAGCAAAGTGCTGGCAGGATCTGTTTATTTCTAGAAACCTATAATTAAATATGTTATTTAAAATGAAAAAGCAGAGGAAATTGTGCCACAGGCACATTTTCCAAAATATAGGGAAATAATCAATTCTCTAACAGGGAAATTAGGGAGCAAAACACCAATTTTCAAGATTAGGAACATGACAAAAATACAAAACATCTTCTAAAGTGACAAATCATCAAGAAATCCAAATCTTTTAACCAGAAGACTTCCTGTTATTTACAAACTTAGCACTCAGAAAGTTTGCTTTCAATGTGCAAGCAGAATTGTCACCTTCATTTTTCTGTCTGAGTGTTATATAAATCACGAAATTATCATTTGCAATTTGGTAAACAAAGCAGACAGTTGTTGTGATTGATGGTAAAATCATACATAGCCCTCAGTCGTCTGAAATTTTCCTGAGAGAAGGAAACCTGAGCTCTTCTTTCTCCTGTTCTGTATTTTGCCTCTTTTCTGAGTAATACTCTTAATACTTCAGGATCTCTATTTCTGAAAGGGAGGAAATGAACTTCTAGAAGGTGTGGTCTTCCTTCAGTACATCTAACATGGTTCTATCCAATGCAAGAACATATATAATACTCCCATGTTGCTTAGGACTGACTTGCTGTTACAATTGACAGCATTTTGGTGTTACTTGCAGTGTAAAACACTGAAAATGAATGAGTGTACATCAGAAGTGAACATCTTATTTCTGTTCTATCATACAATTTATGACAGGTTAGATTAATTCTGCTTTTACCCTCTATTCAAGCAGAACAATACAGGAAGAATCCCTCTAGTTTTGAAAAGGATCCCTTTCTCATTCAAGGAATTTAGTAGAAACTATTTGGTTTAATTTTGCAGGTTTTCTTCTCATTTTCTTGACTCACTCTGATTTCCTTAGAGATAACTGTACATGTGCCCATGTTTAGTGATGTGCTTAGACAGGATCCACTTCATTGCAGAGCCTGTAGGACAGTTCCTCAGATGCTTAAATAAGTCAGAGTTTAAAATACATTTCCATCTAATAGACTCTGGTGAAGTGGTAAATAAGTTAGGAACTTATTTTTTTTAATTTAAGGAAATATTTTACTTTTTGCAACAGTCTCTTATTACTTTGAAACACATCAGAATTTTTCTTCTTTAATCCCATTAGTAGGAGGGGAAGGAGGCACCCTCCAACTTTACTACACTGTTTAGGCGGCTACCAGCTCAGATGTTCAGGCCAACCAAGGAATTTCTTAACTACCAGCTATCATATTGATCATCTGTGTTCCAGAGACTTGGAGCAGCACATACATACTTTCTGAAAGCCAGATAGTTAATAACACTTATGTTTCCTTCCATTGCGACAAAGTGGTTATAATCAAACAAGGTTAGGCATGATGAGCAGGGAAGGATTTCAAATCATGGGCGGCCACAGCATGTCACAACACATCTGTGAGAGAGTTGGAGGGCAAATGCCAGAAGCATTGCTGTTAGGACTTGGATGTTATGTCTAAGTTTGTTCTTAGTATCTTCTAAGAGCACCTTTAAATATATACCACTGTCTTCTTCGCACCCTTCAAAACAGTCACTTTTCCCCTTCCTTCCTTGCTCTCAAACATCACAGAAACGCACATTTCTCTGCGCTATGAAGAATCCTTTCTACATAGATGTGGGGTGAATACAGAACTGAGAAAAAAAGTACTTTCAAAGCCTATAGCTGGGTAGGGCTAAAGACAAGTGAAGACCTAGCCCAGCCTTGTTATGAAGCTTAATGTTGGTACCGATGTAACAACATGAGGAAGCTAATTGTGTTGCTCCCCTGGCAAGATTACTGGGTTTAGCTGAATGCATATAGGAGGTATAAGGAAATTTGTCAGACCTCTTGTACCCCACACATACTGAGACAATTTCCCCATTCTTCCCTATATGTTATTATAATGTACGATTTCAATTAACAGATTAGGAATAACACTCATTTTAATAGGAATATCAGATACTTACTATTTTGCAGTTATGAATAATGCAAGTACAGTTTTCATAGTTGCAATTAATGTTGGAGTTTAGACCCTTTGAAAAGATTCTTAATTAGCTCTGAAAAATCTGCAGTTGTTGACTTTAATGATCACACATGTAAAATAACAAACCTAAGTCTGACAAAATATTATTTGTCTTTATAGCTAAAAAATGCTTTTAGCCAGCCAGAGGATATATTTGGGGTTGCATTTTTGTAAGGACTGCTCGCTTTTTTTTTCTGGAGACAAGAAGTAAAAATAAATTTTAACAGAAATTTGTGAATATACACATTGACAAACAAAAATTTTATTTTGTTTTAGATATTATGAGTTGCTTGACATTTTAAAGTATTAAACTGCAAAATTATTGCTTGCAGCAACTATAAATATTTCTTGCCCACTATGTTTCCATGACAACTGTGCTAATTTATTCAGAGACCTTTGCATTTTTTTAATTTAAAAGAAACAATAGTATCTGTACTAAAACTGTTCCTAGATTTGACATTTTGATCCCTTCTGAAAATAAAATGTGCCACGAACAATTTTTAGACATGAGCTACATTATTACACAAAGGGCAGAGATGCTTAAGATGCCTTTTGGTAGATTTATACTGCATAGATTTTTTAATGTGTAGATATAGATACATACAAAATTAGCCTTAGAGAAATGGTTCTGAAGATGACAAGCTACTTCTATTCTCAGCCAGTCATAGCCTTTGAACTGAAACATCTCACACCTGGTGTCATCTCAGAGTTGAAACTTTTTGAATATTTTCATTTACTCTAACATACTGCTTTACAAGAAAAAATAAACTCCCTTTTTTTTATATTTTCAGAACAATCTAGTCTCTGTATCACTCTGCTTTTTTTTCCAAGTCTATAATGTCAATTATTGGAGATTTTGTTCAGAGAGAGGACTACCATTTACATAATATTTGATAAAGTATTTTAGAATACATATGTAAAACTGTAATAAGAACTCATTTTACATATGCTTGTCCTTAAGATTCAGTCAACACCTGACACAGACAGAGGGAGAAAAAGTATAACATAAATACATTTATTTCTCCCCTCATTCCTTAGAAAAGCTCACAACATCAAAAACTCTCATAAGCAGGCGCTCATGTCCAAAATGGAGCATAGAACCAGACTCTCTTTCAGATACCTGTATCTCAGAGCAAATGCCATTTGTTCATAATGCTTATCAAATGGACTTGAAAATTTTTTTTCCCTCTGGTCAGATGTGTGCCACAGTGGGAAGGCAGTATTGCAAGCCCTGCGCAGCTCTTGCTCATTTCATATACACTCTGTGGCCATATAAAGGCCTTCAGATTCCAAAGCTGTCAACTGAAAGCTTTGTGGGAGCAGTAAATTGCCTTCAAAAAATAGGCATTTACCCGCTGAACATAAATAAGAGTAAATTGATAGGTACAAAGGAAAGAACTCCTATAAATACCACTTTTTTTATCCTGAGCTCAGAATCAAATTAAAGGATTCAAAATTTCAATGCCTTTTTATACCATTAGTATTTCGTTTATTTCAGGTGTACCAAAAGATGGATTTGATATTGAAAATCACTGGCTGTTGAGAAACCTTCGTACCCATAGCTTTTGACTGCAGACAAGGGTGGTTTTGAAAGACAGACTAATTTTAATTGAAAATTCAACCTGCATGTCTAATCCCTTGAACTAATGGTGGCAAATAACTAATCTAAAAAAATAGTGGAATATTCAAAAATCCTTTCTCTAAGAAACTATAAAAAGCAATTAACAACTTACATATTCATACTACCAGAGGATGATATATGTTCTAAGATTCATCTACTGAGTTTATATGCTCTTCACATGTATATAGGTTAATGAAATTTTAAATCTACATCGATCAGTTAGGAAATCACCTTATTATTTAAACTCTGCAACAGAAACACCTTTTTTTTTAATTACTGTAACTATGTAGAATAAGTTTCATTCAGCTAGCAAGTGAGAAGATTGCTTGACGCATAATTTCTCATGACTGTAGCAGTTTTAAAGACTGAACCTCCAACCATACTCCCAGTGGGGTCATGTCTATGTGATGCTAAATAATTATGAGAAATAAGCCCAGCTGCAGCATAGCGGTAGTGTTCAACTCAGATGTTTTCTGATTATTTGCATTGATGGTCACAATAACACCTAGCAGTCCAGCAATGGCATCTTGTCACATCTTGTATGTACATATGTTAAAGGGCTCTTTATCATCTTCATTTAGTTGATCAAATTGTCAGAGCAAAGACTGAATAGACAGGAAAGGAGATATTGCTATGATCCTCAGTTTACATGCAGATAATTAAACACAAAGGGACTAAACAGCATGCTTAAGGTAATATGGGGTGTTTGAGTCCAGTTCCCCTAAATCTTACTGTTCTTAACCAAATGAGGTTCCTTGCTGTCTGACACTTGACTTACTAACTGCTTTGTTTATTGTTCAGGCTGAACACTATGGATACAGCATGGCGGAAACAATAACAATTTCAGCCTGTAGAACTAACCTAGAAACACATTTGTAGTGATGATTTCTAAAGCAAGGTTTTAGTAGCTTTTACATGGACAGCTGTTCTAGAGTTATAATTAAGTGCTCAATACATGACCTATATTTTTTTGAGTTTTCAAAGGGCCATGGTTTAAAGCGTGGATCCATCCTGGGGACTGGTGCGTGTCAAAAAAAGTTGAAAGCCCTCTTCGTTATCTCTCTTAGACATTCAATTTATCTCAGAAGGAGGGAGCTGGTTTTGATGCTCTAGGATGAGCTTCATGCCTTCAGATTAAAAAGCTGGGAGACTATTCAGATAGACTGACAGATCTGCCATGAACCATACCACAATACAAAGTGACACAAATACTAACAGTATCCAGTTCAGAAATTCATGTCACTGCTTCAAGCTCAGCTAGCAGACTCCAACTCTGTATTAAACTGCAGGTTATGATACATTTAGCTCCAAGGTACCTTCATACCCCTTTAGGGGTACAAATTGTATTTTCAGCTTTGTGTGCCTTCAGTGATCAGAGACAGTAAATCACATATATCTGTCAAGCTGTTACACTGTCTTATCCTGTCACTTTGCATGGGAGATCTCAGAGAGGTTCCAGCAAACATCACCATTGATGAAGACAGCACCTATTTGTTCTTCCAGCTTCCAAGATCCAAGAGGTCCTTAGACTTTCATTTAAACAGAATTGACATGTGAGCTTAAAAAAATGTCTATTTCTACGTTCCTATTAAAGAGAAGTGGGTTTATAACATCATGGGATAATTCAGGTTGAATAAAACCATACAGGGTTTCTAGTACAGCCTGCTCAAAGCAGGGATAACATTGAATTCAGGCCAAGAAGCTCAGGGTTTGATTAGTTGGCTCTTGCTGATCTCCAAGAATGGAGACTGCCCAACCTCCCTGGGCACCCTGCTGGACTGTGCTCATGGGATAAAAGCTTTTCTTTACATTCAGCCCAAACCTTTTTTTGTTTTGGTTTATGACAGTTGTCTCATTCTCCCACTATGGACCACGGCAAGGAGCTTGGCTCTATCATCTTGATCACATTACCACAGTTATGGGAGGACGCTGTCGAGTTCTCCCAAAGTCATCTCTCTCCAGGCTGAACAAGCTTCTGTCGTTTAACTTTTCACAGAGCAGTGACCCTCTGCTGAGTTTGCTCCAGTTTAGGCACATCTTTCTTGCATTGTGGGACCCAGCACTGGATGTATTATCTTGCTGTGATCTAATCTCATCACTTCCCTCAATCTATTGCCTCTTGAACTCAGCTTGTTCAAGCAATCCAGGAGGCTGTCAGCTTTCATTTCTTCTAGGGCACACAGTTCACATTCAGCACAGGGAGGGTTAAGTTTTGATAAAGTGTTTTGTCTCAGGAAAATTTTAAAATCAGCAGAAATACCAGCAGATTCTTTGGATGAATTAGTTTACTCAATTACTTTTCATTTAGATTTGGACCATTAGGTTATTTTGGTTCTGAGCTGTTTCTCACAAACCACTTAGAAACAACATGACCAGCAGAGGACTTCAGCTCCTAAGGGTAGCAAAAATTTCGGCTTCAGTTGCTGCAGTGTTACAGTCCTTTCTGAGTAACAGCTATATCATCACACACATTTCCTTTCCCTTTCCCTTTCCCTCCAAAACAGACTTTTGTCCACCACGAAGTGAACTGAGTGTTAAAATATTTCATATAACCCCACAACATCATTGCATTATAACGTTCTCTTTAACTAATTTGAGACATATTAGAGTAGGTGCTGAAAAACTCCACAACCTTGGACTAGTAAATATTTTGTTTCACTCATTTACATTTTGTGTGCAGAAATTTAATTACATAGAAAAACGTTTTTCACCCATTAATTTTACCTCTGGCCAGCTTATGTGTCAACTGAGTTCAGCCACACTGAATAATTAATTTTAGTTACATTCTATATTGTGACACATACATGTCTCGAAGGCACAGTTATCAGAAATTTCTCAGATGAATCCCTGCTTCTCAGGTCTGCTCTTACTAGAAGACCCCAAAGAGGATGATATATTTCTCTCGGGCCAATTCAAGTTGGAGGTACAATAATTTTGCCATGGACAACATTATTAAAAATTCTTCATAAAGCTACTCATTTAAGTACTTCAAAAATTATTACCAAATGAAGCCACCAAGGAGGTGTATTGAGATCAAGGGCTATTTTGCAAGTAATAAGTAATTTACAGTACAAGAAAGTGTTACACTGCCTTGTAACTGATTTTCAGGAGTTCTCTAGCACATATATAAAAAGAAATTACCAAAAACCAGCAAATGAAGCACATCTAGGTTGTGTTCTTTGGGCTCATGCCATTCCACTACATGGTGCCTGTAGTGCCTTCAGTATTCAGAGGTTCCTTGTTCCCTACAAGGACGCTGCTGGCCGGGGCTAGCAGATGTCCAGTGGAGGTGCAGGGAATTAGATCCACATTCTCTTGCTGTGGACCCTCGCCTGGCCACAGAGCACTGCAAGATTTTGCATGGGTGGCAAGGAACTCGTGCAACACTGCAGGATAGACAAGTAACAAATATGTTTGATGTGTATTGTCTCCTAAAGCCTCACACTAAAATATTTCCTCATCCTCCCTGTCAAATCGAAGTACTGATGTTCTGTGGAAAAAATCAACAGAAGAAATCACAAAAAAGCTGTGAAGGGGGAGTTTCCACTGTAGTATAGTTAATCTCAGCCTGGTCATGCTGCATAATAAGGTAGAAGCACTAGAGAAAACTCAGATAAGGGTGTTCAGGAGCATCACTTCTGAGTGTCTCTTATCTTTATTCTTAAAAAAAAACATTAACATCTTCATTTCCCTATCCAAATCCTGTCCTTTTAAAGCCATAGAAGTTCTAACAGTTCTGTATAGTCACAATTATAGTACATGACCTACAAAATAATCTTTTAAAATATCTGTCTGCTTGTCTTCTGCTAGACTTATTGTTGCCCCAGATATATGCTGCAGGCCAGAAAACTGTTTGTCACAACAGAAAGCACACACTTTCTTACAAACGCTACTATGAGTGGACACTTACCAACCTTTAAGCAACCCTTTGCCTCTAAGGGTCAAACCACACGCTGATTTGATTTTAACTCTTGATTAATCCACTCGAAACAACAAGAAAAAAAATAGATTTCCTAATGCATTTATTCCAAAATAGGAAGGAATAGAGCTTTATAGGCACTCTTGAAAAGTATCTACACTATTTTTTCCTCTCCCTTTCCTATATACGTGGCTCTATGTGCAAAGAGAGTGAAAAAGTTATACTCTGATTATCAGTTATTTACAAATAGTTGTAAAGCTGGTTGAATGAAGGGAAGGTGGAAAAGGAGAGGAAAGAGAGGGAAGTATGGAGAGAAGAAGGAAACAGTAAAGGGAAAAAAAAAACAGTTTGTACCTGGACCGGCGGAATATGAAAGCAAACCAGAACAGAAAGAAAAATTACATAGGACAGTATGGTAATTATGCATACTAATTTACTATAAGTTCTGGAGGAAAGAACTGTGAGTTTTGCAGTGGGCAGACAGATGTGTGAAAGAATCAAGGAGAAAAACAAAGTGCAATGAAAGAACAAGATTTGCCATGGGATTGTATAGGTCTAAAGTAATTGAAATCTCAGTGTAATAAGAGACCTTAATGTCAGGAGAAGCATTACGAGTCCATAAAGGTAAAACTATACAAGTAATATTACAAAATTGAAATAGCTCTGCAAGTCTCAGTGCCTAAATGAAACTGCAAAATGAGTTCATGTGCCTATATCCCACATATAACACTATGTGCCATGGAGTATCAGTGTAACATTTTAAGATTTAACCAAAAAAAGGGAAAAACCTCAGTGAAATAAGACACACTACAGCTTTTGGCAAGGAACAAAAGGAGATCCATTTTTAAAGGGCATGAAAGTCATTTTTCTAAATTCCAAAGGGGGCTAAGGAGACTTTAAAAATAAAAAAAAACCCAAGGGATTTTCAGGGTATACTAGTGAGAAGTTGTAATGAGAAATACACTGCCCAAACTCTGTCATCACAGAAATTAAATCCGAGATAGTTTCTCAGGTGTGCTGACATGATACAAGCCTAAAATATTAAGACAGAATAAATAGTAAATATGGCAAATACATTAAGAAGACAAAGTACTTCCCATGTAGTATCTTGGGCTATGAACCACTGGTCCCTAGTGTTTTCTAGTGGAATAAGGATAATGAAACCTTGAGGTTTTCCTGCATATTTGTAAGGTTATTGGTAGTGACTCCATTTAACTATTGTGCCAGCTTTTCTTTTTAGTTCCAGACAAGAACACGATTTGAATTGAAATATAAATATGTATACCGACACATTCATTACTGAATACCTACTATACACTTACATATACACTGTCTAACTATACACTGTTTATTAAACTGCATATAAACGCATTCTTCTAAAATGCCCATTTCAGTGCATCACCTCAAGGTCAAGATTAACTCAGGCAATATTGAGAACATCTTCAGAGGGAGCTGAAATCAGTTCTGAGGTATCCAACTGACTTACAGGATTGTGGATCAGGTCCTAAATCAAGCATTGCTTTTAAAACAAAACAAAAAACAAAACAATAACAACCCCCCCCCAAAAAAAAAAACCAAGTGGAAGTGCAATAGACCTGTGTATATTTCTAAGCCCTGGCAATGTCCAACTTACATTCACATGCCTTGGTTTCCCCAGTAAAGAAACAATCACATGACCAAGCCTGAAACTACAGTTATACTTTATCAAGACAAGGAAGTAGGATCATGCACTGCAATAGACGTCTAAAATCAGGTCACACATAGTGTATATTATGAAGGAGTAGTTTACTTCTTTTTACTGTAAAGCTGTCCTGGTTTGAGCTACAAAGAACCATTTCTGTTCAGTCATTTTATTTCTCAGCTCAGTCTCTTCTAAGAGGCCGCACTTTCTGAAGTTCAGCATGTTTTTTAGAGTGTCTTCTACTAGAAGTGATAACGCCTGAGGTTTACAGTTACTGCAAGGGATGGGAAGCTAATGTAATGCACTTTCCAGATTGTTTGCTAGTTAATTTTTTTAAACACAAACTAGCAAAATAGAATTATCAATTTGATAAATGTTCTATGAGGATGGAATACAATGCTTGTTTAAGTGCATAGAATGTTATCTTACACGTTTTAGCACTAGCTTCTAGCTTTATCTGAGGGCCAATATCTTGGATCCAAACTCTTTGTTATTGTTAATAAAAAACCCCCACAGTATTATTTATTTACCAATGAGTAAACTGGCGTATGGTTTCACATATCAAGTCCAAACACACAAGCATGTACTGTTTTTAAACAAAAATTTCTTGCAGGCAATTTCAGAAAAGCAAGTTCAGGACACATTTATCATAGTGAAATCCCATTTAGATTTCCTACAGTTTAAACTTACAGTTAATCAAGAGATCACTCCTTCATACGTCGAAGCTCTACATGTCCTGTGACATTTGTCCTGACTGCAGGTCTATGTGAGAGGGGAGGTATTCCTCCTCCCAGCTCACTCTGCTGCCAGTGGAGCTAAGCAGGGCAGAGCTTAGCAGGGCAGAAGGACTTGCACACTCCTCTCACGCTTCTTCCCACCATACCAGAAGTGTCACCAGGACCTCGCAGCCACTGCTGAACTCTCAGTTGCATAACCACAAAGTCAAACAAGCCAGATGCAGTTTAGCCCACTTCAAGTAATATAAGTAATATAAGTAATCTTACAGATGAGTCTGTAGTTAGTAAACTCCAAAAGTTCTCCAAAGCACTTGGGCACACAGTTTAGTAGCCAGCACAGCAAGGACATCTCATTTTCTGTTAGTCTGTCAGGCTCAAATGGAAGAACAAGTCTGGAGACCTGTCATGACCAGGTAGGGAGATTTCCACAGGCAGACACAGCTCAAGAAAGAATGATAAACTGTCCCAGGCTCTTCTAGTCCCAGCTAGTGCCCAGGTAAGCTATGGCCAGTTTTAACTGCCTCCACTAAATCTCGTCCTCTTTTGGGGACAGCACAACAATCTCCTGGAAGGAAGACAGAAAAGAAGGCAAAATAAATCTCAACCTTTAAATATATTTCAAAAGAAAACAAATTAAATCAAGGTAAATTGTAGCAGAGTAATAGGCCATACTCATAGCAGGGCTTGAGTAATCAGCTGTGAACATTGAGCACAACAAGTTCTCAATGGTGAATATCAGACTATGTAAAATAGCTTCAGGGTATAAATAAATTATTCCCAAAATGCAGAAAGCACAGTCTTTTAGACAAGTTTAATTACTTTAATTCATCAGACAGAGGATAAGTGAGGGAAAACAACAAGTTTGTTGATCCATAAGAGACTGGGGAAAGCTTATGTGGTGGGAAACATTCTTCATTTAAAAACAAATTCTCTCTTCCAGATCAGTGACAGCAGTATGGAGCTTTTGCAGAGGGTTTTTTCTGTTTGTTTGTTTGTTTCATGGTTTTTATATACAAATAAAAAAGGGACATGAATGAGGAATATGGACTTGAAGAATTTTGAGAGACTTTTTTTAGATTTTTCTTGCAATGGTTGCATGTAAGTTACCCATGTTTATAGCCAGTCCCCTTACAGTATCATTTCAGTGACTGAAAGCTGTACATATCATGCTGATGTAAAGAACCCATGGTTCTTCTGCTCTAACTGTAGGAGATTTTTGAAGGAATAACACTAGGAAAGGGCCATGACTGACAGAAAATGTAGAAAGAGTAATATCTAATACAAAATTAGTAGAAGACATGAGGCCACAAGGAAACTAAGTCAAAAACAGCCAAAAAGGTACGAGAGTGAAAATAAATTTCCATTGTGCAGTTCCTAGCAAATACTACATTTTAAAAATGAAATCACTTCACAGAAAGACAAAGAGAAGTAGAAATCTCCAGTGAAGACCTAGAAAGGAACAGAAGTTTGTATGACAGTGTGGGTGTGAGTTAGAGTGAAAAAAAAGGGTGGGAGGAGCATCAAGAGAAAACATGGAAACCATCTCTGCAGAGTTAGGATGCCCATAGCAGGTAGGCGTACACTAAGAAAAGTAGGTACAGGGCTTTTCTGGAATTAGGTATTCTAAATCACCACCCTGAAAATACATAATTGCTGTTTCTTTCAACCTCTCTGCAGATTGCTTTGCTACTTTGAGATCTGTACTCTGCAAGGATACTCACATTCCAGTCAGCTGATTCTAGATAGTTTTCGTCTCCATCAGTTCTTCGTGAAGCTACTTATCTGCAGAGTTTTTGAAATGCAGAGCAAGAGGTACTAAATTACATTGGGAATAAAAATATATATTTCCTGGTGCCACACACCCCTAAAATGCTGATGATGCAGGGCTCTCAGTGTTGTTCCCAGACCTGCAGAGGCTTATCCTGTTTGTTTAGTTCTAGTATTATAAATGGTCCTGTCAAAAGCCTTCATGTGAAAATATAAGTAGAAGATAGTTAAGCAAAAACAAATATCTTGAGCATTGTATGACAAACGCTAATCTGAACCCAAAAACTCTAAAACAATCACAACATCTTCCCCTTTCTAATAACACATCATTTATCTACTTAGGGTAGAATTTTTCAAGGGAAAAAAAGATGATTCAATTTGAAAACCTATTTTGAAAAAATTAATAGCTGTAATGCCAGTGTACTGTTATGTCGGTTAAAACTATATCTGAAAGTTCATGTGACTGAGATGCAGTCACAAAAACACAGAAAAAAACTGGGCAAACATTGCAAATTAACAAGGAGTTCAGGAATATTTTAGAAAACATCGGATGCCAATTATTTAACATTTGTTTTTGTTTCATATCTTTATAATCTGGATGCATTTAAAAATCAAGATAAATGTGTAGATCAGTTCCTGATTATAAAGCAGGAAGAGTTTTCTTCATAAGTCACCAGATAGGAAAATATGCCATGTCATATATTCTGAACCTCTGTATGAAGAAATCTGTTTCATTTTGTTTGATGGACTGAGCTGCTAAATCTGCTTACTCTGTACAGCTGTTCTTCTCCAAAAGGAGGGGCTGTTAAGTAACAATAGAAATGAGCTAGAGCACAGAATTAGAATATTCAGTCAGTCTTATATACGGCTGAGTATTTGAAAGGGAGAAAGAAAAAATAAGAATGGATGCATTTGTGCTTTGTTGTTATAAGAAACAAAGTGAAGCATGATTTGTGTTAGACTTTTGTACTTGACTTGATGACAATTAAAAAGTGATTCTGAGATCATTGCAATCTAAATTTAGAGCTGTTTACTATAGATGAAAAAGATTAAAAAAAATCTGAAGCAGAACATGGCAGGGTGGAATAAGATTTAATTTACAGCAGTCATAGAGCCAAGCTGCAGTGCATGTGCTAAAGATAAAATACTTGAACAAAAGCTGTTAAATTCATACCTTTGATAATATCCATATTATTACTATGAATGTGAAGTATTGGGACTAAGTCCTTGATTTTTGTGATATAGTTAAGACACAGAAGTCATAATACCTTTTCTTAGGGGTGAATTTCAAGTATAAGATGGTTCTTAGGTTTACTGATGGAAAACACAACCTTAACTCACCCAGCTGCATAATGGATACATTTCACTGCCTTATTTATCTGCAAGATCAAGATTTAAGAGGATCTCCCTGGGTGTAGTACTAGTGACAGAACATCTCAAACTATTACTAAGGAAACAATAAGTAGTCCCAAAATTGGACACTTGCTAGCAGGCTTCTACCGTAGCAGGATAAGATGGGAATAATACAACTTTGGGTTCCATTGAAAAACACCTGGACTTCACCGGATCACTTGGATTCCTACTAAAATCAATGCAGACTTAAGAGTCTAGAAACACAGTTCATCTTAGCATAAAGAAAATTAAACATATGGTAAGACAAAACACACTGTTGTATAACCATTAAGACCTACAGAAAAAGGGATGTAGCAACTTTCTTTTTTTTTTTTCTCCAAAAAATAAGCAAGCTGCAAATATATGGGTTTCAAAGAAATTTAAATTTTTTTACTTTTGAGAATGACTGGTTTCACTATTGACAGTGTTCTTGCCCTGAATTCACTGCTATGGATGACTAACCTTAACTTTGAGATGATTAAAGGCTTTTATTTCTTCCTTCTCCTGGTCAGGGATTTAACTACAGGAGACTGTGCCAGGTACTTACAGAGTTATCAAATGAGATAAGCATCACCTTTTTTCCTGTCATGGTTATAACTCTTGCAAAGTTAGTGCTGCCAAACCCTTACATTGTTTAAAGTTAAATTTTATGTGTGCTTATAGTGTAATATCTTACATTTCGCGAGGGAAAGTTTCCAAAGTGAGAAATGCCTCTCATCATTTCTGAAGACAGACAAGTCTTTGAAGAAACAGCTTTTTGAAGTCAATGTTTAATAATCTGAAAGAAATCAGGAAAATTCTGTGAATTCAGCACAGGAACATTTTGCATAAAAGTTACTTCAATTTTTTTAAAATCTGTTGTAAGCTAAAATAGAAGGGTTCAAAAGTTCATTTCAGTGACAATATGTAATTTAAAGACCCAAAAGTCTGGATGATTGAGATACTCTGGTTTGCAAAATGGCAGAGAAATACAAGAAGACAGCCTTCCCTGAGGTATTTTGTACTGAATTTCTGTTTCTGTATATGGAGGCAGAAATAACACACAATGAAAATAGGGAAGAGGTTTCTTCATGCTGTTTCTGATGCTCCAGAAATATCTGGTTCAGGGTCACCTCAAGCTTCAGCAAAGGATTTCTCTAAGAATATTCATAATATCACAGTTTTAGAAAACCCAGTTCTGTTTTGGCACCATATAGACCCTACAAAAGAAAAAAAAAAAAGGCAATCCCTCCCCATAAGCATTTCCAATCCAGTCCTGAAAAGAGAGAAACGGTAACTTGAAATGACTCACTAGGGTCACTCCATTAGTCACTAGCAGTACCAAGAATAGAAACCAGGTTTTCTCATTCCCTGCCTCAGACTCAATTTGTTAGGCTATTTTGCTTTCCGGTCTGAATGGTTGCAGTGACAGTATGTAATAATATAACACGTTTTTCTCTTTTCAGAGCCTTTGTCCTTCTCCAGAGTAAGGCTTGCGTGCTTCAGTTCAGGTCTTCAATACTTAAAATGTAATTATTTCAGTTTAAGTTTAAAGATACTGTCACAGTGCTACTGTCATATTCAAAATGTTGCACCAAGCTGCAACTGTCCCTTTCCAGTGCCTCCTGAGCTAAATAGGAAGAAAATTGCTATCCTCTTCACTTCAAGTCATATTTTCACTTGATTTACTAATCCATTTTGTTTTATGAGCTAGCCGAGTCCCCATTTGAAATCATTTTTTACAAAGTAATTGTTTTCATTGAGAAAAATGCATTTTATAAATTTTAAGTCTTTCAGAGAAATAGGGAAAAATTAAATTGGATAGGGTAGTCATGATTTTTGTCTAGAAAAAATAAAGATTGCTGCTGCTCAGAAGATCAGAGATTGCAAACAAAAATGAAATCCTGTGCTGAAGAAAGCTATATTCTATTTTCAGAGCATAAAAAAAAAAAAGGACCTAAGTTAATTTCTGAAAAATTAACCATCCCTAACCACTTACTGTTACAATACAGTGGAAACCATAATTCCTTAAGCTGCTGTAGTTCAGTAATGAAGAGTTGCAGTTGTCTATATTAAAAAAAACCTGTGCTAATATGAAACAAAATTGCTCAGCTCTTCGAATAGAAATAATGTAGTATAGGTCCTTACTTCTAAAGCAACATTCCTAACCAAATAAACTGGCCTTTATCTGACAAGAATTCCAACAAGGAAGGTGATTTTTTTTAAATGAGGCCAGCCAGTGATAATGTTTTCTTAGCATTATCTTACTCTTTCTCACTGAACAGTGAAGTCAGGGATGATGATTTTCTCTGCTGTGTTTGTATTGATCAAATTAAATTCTTCAGTACACCTTATTATGTACACAAGCACTCATGCTTTATCTGTATGTGGAGTTTGTCCTTCTTACAGAATTACTACATAGGAGCTCTACAAGGAAGATAAACAGCAATAATGGAGCCTGTGCTTTTTTCCTATACATATATAATAAACTTCAGACAAAACTGTGATGGGAGTCAGCAATCAGGCATTGAGCCACGCTTTCACAGCCTGCACTGAGCACGGCATAGACCCTATTCAAAGGGCAACTTGAAGACTGGGCAGGTGAAAATTCCAAAGAGAAAGTGGTATTTCTGACAAGATTTGCCTCTGCCAGGGTTGAAATGCATATGTTCTAATAGAAAAGCGAGTCAGAGTAACAGTGTACTGACCTCCATCTGGGTTGATTCTGACAAAGCTTTGGGTGATCAAAATAATTTTAAATTATATACATATAATGCAGGGTTAAGTTCTCCACAGGATTTACCTTAGCAGTTAAAGAGGTTGCATTTTTGTAATACGAATATATGTATCACAAGCAAAGTATAGCCTTTGAAATAGTTCTGGGCAAAATATCAGTATCACTTCTAACAGGGCAAATACTGCCTATGAGGAAAAAAACACTTATGGGGCAAAATCAGTGAAGGGGCGTATCACGCATCTTTGCAGTAAATTCATATGCCTCCTTCTCTGACTTTCTGACACTCCCATGCATCTTTTAAAGACCTACCCACGTGTGTCGACCATAATACGATTAACTTTCATCTGAGAGTATATATCAGAAGCAATCCTAAATCGGTGGTAGATAACAACCCTGAGCAAATATTTGCTCCATTAACTCTGGTACAAATTGGAAGCACTTGGGCATCAGGAGTCTTACTATTTTTTGAGAGCTGGGGCTTTTTCCATCCTTTAAAGGTCAAGCTCAGTCTGACAGAGGAGAATACAAATTCCAAAGTTTGCAGAGAATGCTCCCAATTTCCTGACCTTTGAATCTGTGAGCTGTTCAACTACCACAGCTGATCTCAATTTTATTTGCAGCATGTAGGGAGAGGTGCAGCTTTCACCTACTTTTTTAAGCAGAGGGTAGTGGACTTGACCCCATCCCACTTAGAGAATGAATGCACTGATTGATTCTGAACCAAAAATTCATGAGTAATTCTGCCAGTGCTATCAGTTCTCATACCACTGTATACACTGTGATAACTCTGGTTTTTGAAAATGAGATTAAAAAACAGTTCATATGATTATAAATCCCTTTACCTCCTGTATATTTACTGGGGAAAAAAAGTGCCAAATCTGGAGACTGAAAAACTGACTATATTTGCCCATTAGACATTCACTCTGTTTAGCACTTATTGCCTTGGCCACAGGGATGTGTAGCTGCTAAACCAATTGGCACATTCAGTTTTCTGGGCTGGTTGATTCCTCTTTTCAGAAAATGCACAGTGAATTATGCTTGCAATGTAGCATAATTTTATTACTGCTTTGGTGAGGTAGTTAAACATTTTTTTAATACCTATTCATGTCAAAATGCTTTGGAATAACTTGTAAAAGACTATAAAATATGTAATACAATCTGGGACTCTTATCACACATTTTGTTTACTATTCATGTGCATTTTATTTTGAGTTCTTCTATTGGCCTTTCAATACTTAAAGGGAGCTTATAAAAATGACGGGGAGAGAGTTTTTAGTAGGGCCTGTTGTGAGAGTTTGCAATATAAAAGAGCGTATGTTTAGACTAGATACAAGGAAGAAATTTTTAACAACGAGGGTGGTGAAACACTAGAACAAGTTGCCCAGAGAGGTGGTAAAAGCCTCATCCCTGGATATATTCAAGGTTAGGTGGGACAGGGCTCTGATCAACTTGATCTAGTTAAAGATCCCCCTGCTCACTGCAGGGGGATTGGACTAGATGACCCTCAAAGGTCCCTTTCAACCCCAAGCTTTCTATAATTCTATGATTTTGAAGACAGTCCTGTGTTCTTATTTCTTAATTTCCTTTGCTAATGAATCAGATCCATACTATTGTCTATACAGCACCAAAGGTGGATGCATTTGTGTTTCTTTGAAAGTGATCAGTATCAAAAACATCACAAAGACCTCTTATAACATAATAGAAGTATTTTTACAACATAATACTGAGGAATAAGTTGTCATTTTTACAGGTTTCATTCACTTAAACTTCTTTCTAACATTGCAAGTTACGAAAATGAACTTACTACAGATCATGTACTAATACGTATGTTTATATTTGCTTATAACATCCTGATAAAGTAGAGACAAAAGTCACACTTTCAAATAATCTCTTCCTCAGCAGTATTCAAGGACAGGTTGTCCAAATGGGAACAAATATTTATGTTAAAACTGCAATATGTAAGGATAAAATTCCATTCATTTGTGAACTCAGAATAAAGATGGATCATGTATAGAAGTGCCTCATATAGAAAGTGAATATATTAAAAGCTATAATAGGAAAACTGTGAACTCATATGACTCTGCAATAAAATATTTATGATAAAGTTATATTTTTAATATTTTATGGAACTTTTAAGACCAATATAAAGCTTGTCTCAAATTTTCTCTCTGTGTTTTAAGAAATGAGCTCTGGGTAGGGAAGATATAATCTCACTTGTATTGGAATAAATTTAGTTTCTATACTCAAAATCCAACTTTATTAAACTACAGGCCTACAAAATCAATTAAATTGACAAAATAGAAACAAAGTATTATACCATATATATACACACATATGTGTATATATATTTATGTTTGCATGTACGCATGTGTATATGTACTTATATACACACATGTGGCTATTGGCTCTTTTGAATAACAGGATGCCTCAGTGCACGAAGCACAGGACTTCTTCCCACACAGCAACCTACACACTGATCTGTGAGAAGAAACTGGCTCAAACTGATGTTGAAGAGACAATGAGGTATATCAGCAATAAAGACAGATTGATGATGTCACTTATTTCTTCTATAATCCACTGACTTTTTTTTTTTATACATACAGCCTGATAAAACAGCTAAGGATTTTGGTCTCCTTCTGTGTTTTACCCTCCAGACACACCACCTTCTTCCTCTTCCTCCCTGCTTTAGTGAGGGTGCAAGACCCTGACTGTGCATGGAGAAAGAGGGCTGGGGATGGTGGGAAACACTTCGTTTCCCCAAACATCACACCCCAAACATCTGGAGAGCTCCCGTCTCCAGAAATCCTCAGCTCAGACCTCTCTCCCACAGCTGACTATGAAGTTGTAAGAGGGAATCATATCATAAAAAGCAGGAGAAAGTGCGTCATTTGCACCAGCCTGTGACCTGGAAGTCTTGCCCAAAGTACCAGAAAATAAATTTACTGGAGATAGAGGGTTTTCCGCAATTCACTTCACCATAAGTGTGTGTGTAAACACATTGATTCACCTCTCTAAATCAGCTCAAAGCCCTGTGACCCATCACCTAAAAACAGGCACCCTAGTACATCGACTGTGATTGCAGTGGTTTTTCAAAGATCCTTTTTAAAGAAGTGGTCCACAAGCTGTGACTGTGCCTCAGCTGCTATAGGAGCGTGCCCACACTCAGGAACATCAGCTCTGCTGTAGGTAAGGCTGTGCTCTGCACAGCTCAGCCTGAGAAACCTCTGCAGCTCTAGGGCACAGCTTGAGTGATTTTAAACCAGAACTGTGCTGGCATGCAAGTCCTGTTCGTGTCTGCTGCAAAAGCAGTTGATTTATTATAAGCATTCTCCCGACTGTGCTTTACAACAGTAAAATATGAAGAATATTCATTACCCTCTATACCCATTAGCTTTCAAGTAAAGGGTTGTTTCCTAATGCAAAAGAAAGGAAACAACCTCTAGAAACTGAATAAAAATATAAGGGCATTATAAAAGTCACGGGACACTTTGTACCTTTGTGCGTTAAATGACATGCATCCAAGTGGAATCCTCCCAAAAACATGAGAAAGAGGCTGCCTTGGAGAATGAAAGTCCTTTAAGGGTGACTCTGCCTGGTTCAGATGGGTTCTGGAGCAGTTCTTCACGCTGTGCTGCATAAATTGATGGCCACTGGTGTTTGCAGGCTCCTCTACTCTGGGTGACCTCTGAGCCATGAAGCTCTGCAGGTGTCAGCTACTGCAGAGTTAGCATGAGAGACAGGAATTTTTAATGCTTTTTGTTTTACAGTTCTCTGGTATTTTTCCAGGATATTTTGCTTCAGATGGGTTGCTATTATAAGGATGACCCTAATTCTACAGTATCAGAATAAAACCGGTATGTAGCTCATTGCTACTATGATTATCGTATAACAGACAAGTAAAGTTTTGCAAAACAAGGTCATTTCCATCTGCCCTATGCACAGCTACACTTTTTTCACATTATATATTGTTTCCATATAAGCCTTCATTTTTAATTTGCTAACAAGTTCTCTGTCATCAATTATTCTCCAAGCACAAGTACCTGATGACATGATCTGGACCCTGTAATTCATGTCCAAGATATTTTGACCTTATTTTTTTTTTAATCTTTCCCCCTAAAACTCAGTCTGCATCTTCAGCAGCTGTAGCCAATTACCTCTACTGACAGTGCAAGGTGCTTATTAGGCCTCAGGTCTGACAGTCTCTGAAGGGCTCAATTAGTTGTTCTACTCAATCTCATTTACTTCACAGCTTCTCTAAGCAGGAGCATCCAAATGTAAAACTTCTCAGGGCATAACAAGTAGTAGGTGTTGATTTTTCAGAAAAAAAAAAAAAGTAAAATCAACTATGAGAACAGCATCTGGTTCTGAAATGCTTCTAATGATAATAGCTAGACAGTTTGGCTTCCTTCTCCAAGCACCAAGAAAACAAGAAGCTTTATTTCCTACTTGCAGGGTTGCAATTATTTTGGTGTATGAGAAGGTACAAGATCCAGCTGAAGCTTTTCAAGCAGTAGAGGTATTTATATCTCTCACTGCTGTGGCTTTACCAGTGTCTAATTAGTTACACACTCACAATTGCTATTCCCTTGATCCAGGCACTCACAGATTCTCCCTCCTTTCCTTGGCTGCTTACTTTTACAAAGCTTGTAAGAATTTAATTATTTTTGAAACCTCTGTCCACCTATCAAATTTGGATTGCAATTAGTCAGTGAATTCAAATGTTATCAAAGGGGAAGAAAAAGAGGCTGACAACGTAATCACAAAACTCTTGTTTTCATTGGCAATTAGGTTAAAACACTTAAAGAAAAATCATGGAACTAGGAAAGCACATGTTAGTAAAAGTGGAATAAACACCTGATAGTTAATTGGTGTACAAAGACAAATTTGCTATCAGAAGCTAAATACTATAAAGCCCAGTGCTAACTGCATTCCTAGCCTTTGAAATTCCTATTCTTTTGGTCTACTGCAAGGCAGCTGAGGATGCTTCACACTCACTCCTGAGTTATGTGAATGATATGATTAATGCTTCAATAGTTTCATAAATATATAAAAAAATACAGGTAATAATGACTGATATCTGTCTCCATGTAGATATTGTCTTGCCATTTAACAGTAATTTGGTTTAAGCAGTTCATGTTCTTAGGCTTTTGATTGCTTTGACCATTTGATTATGAAAAAACACATAATTCCTCCAGATATTTTCAATCAAAACTTCCAGATGATTTATAAATAGCTAAAGATAAAAAATTCGAGTGGCTTTTTAAAGAGCAGAGTATAATAGTACCTTTAAAGATATGATATATACATATACATAAAAGATGTGTAAAGATGATATATGTAAAGGTGTAGTATGCATCTATATATAGTTTGTGTGCATGCATGCATACGTATATATCTTTTTGCAATTCTTATTACCCATGGGGAATGGTAGAATGTACAATCAACATTGCAACAGTAGTCCTGGGTCAAACTGCTGCCTACAGACTTATGTATCACATGTGGGCTGAAAACTGCAGACCTAAGATACAGTACATGATATAAAGAAGGGATTTAGGACTCAGATGCCCTAAGTATTAAGGAACCAGAACTGCTTAAATTCTCATTTATAAGCGAGAAGGAGTATTATTAATTGCTGTTCAGATAGATTATATGTGCATGGTGAATTGTCGGGGACCCTTTGCAAGAAGCTTGCATTCACTGCTAAATTAACATTGTCTATAAACATTTTTTTCTGCATGTTTTGCTACGGTATAACATAATTATAATCAGATCATAGACTGTGTTCAGTACAGACACATCTGAGGTGCTATTTATAGCTTATGCACAAAATCATTGTTAAAATAAGTTACATACACTTTGTAAACTCCATCTTTATTTCTAATATCTTGGAATAAGATGGTATGTAAATCATTTAAGAAATTAGCTAAGTAAACTTTTTTCCATCTCCTCTGAAAAGAATGCAAAATTTCTAGTTTTTCCATTTTCCTGAAATAATACCTTCTACTTTTCAAACATGCTTCCAAGTTTGGAGAAAGGTGAGCTTAGGCAGGCTTCAGCTCTGATTATTCTGCAAAAAGATAGTTCAGTATCACCTTTTATGAAATGTGAATTATGGGTTCAAAAAATTCAATTTGCAGCTATCTTCAACAGATAATGGGAACCATCTGGACAGATTGGTATGGAAATCAAAACTAATTGATCCTGCCATTTTAAAGCCTTTTACAGAACATGAAAATAGACAAGATAATATTATGCTTTCTAGAGTTAATCAAAACTGTACTTCAAATTTCTCAGCAGTAGGTTATTGAAAATGTTGGCATTATATTTTACACAGTTAAAAAATCTACATTCACAAAGCCCAGAGAAATTCTGTTTCTTAATTAATGAAGTATGTTGTCAAAGTATGACAAAATAACTCTAAAAGCAAGTAAAAATAAAATGACTATACATTTTTTTTCTCTCTGGGTACTTTCTCCCTAGGATTTTTTTTTCTCTACATCTCCCTCTTTGCCTAGGTCTCTTCCTTATCTTGCCAGTCAACACCTCTTCACTGAGATCAGAAGAGAGATTTGCTGTCCTTACACAGAAACTTTCTAGTAGTGAGAAATCTCATCCAAACGCAGAAGCTGGTCTGTGAAAATTACAGTGTAGTTCTAGGGCTGCAGATTTCTCTCTCCTTGAGGAAATGACCGCTCTCTATATCCTAGTCTGGGAAAGGAGAGAACAATGTGTCTCTGCTCTGCCTGAGCTTCCTCATGTCAACAAAACACCGGAAATGAATCAAACAGTAGGAGTCCTATAAACGATATATGTATAGATTGGAATAACGAGCCCAGAAAAAGAAAGAGGTTTATGGAGGTTTATGGTTGAATAAAAGTTCCCATATCCCGTTAAGAGGCAGTACTAATGAATATAGCTACAGATTTCTTAACCCCCTGAAAAATCATGTATGTGAGAAAATGGTTTGTTCTTTTTCCTGGATGGTCTGTATTTTTAGGAAGATAAATCATATCAGAAATAGTAGACCACCTTACTCAAGAGAAACTGGAAAATCGCAGCTTTGAGGTTGATTAATACACATAATGTATTTGTCTCTTTGATAACTAAGCAGGCAATTGTGTTAATATTAAAAGCTTTGTACATACACTCAGGATGAGAAAGTCAAAATTGTAACATTTCATCACACCTCTTCACCTCTTGAAGAATGGTATTTGGGTGGAGGACCCAGGCCAGAATGAGGCAAATTATGATGTATTTACAGTTGTCAGCACATTGTTGTAAAGAGCATCTGAAATCTAGGCAGGATTTTTTCTTTATATTGTCCTTTGTTCCTAAACCCATTTTTTTCTCATTTTGTACAATTAATAATTTTAAAGATATATGGATGCACGTACCTGGGTCCCCAAAATGCAGAAGACATTTTCTAATGTTATTCGTGCAAGTATGTGACTTGCATTTTACCTTTGGCATTGCTTACAACAACTCCTAGTTATTTTAATAAGCTTGCTATGACACTACAATTCATTAATCAGTAATCTGCAGAGCTTGGGAAAAACAATGCATTTCAATATTGCATATAAATGAGAGAATATATAACTACAAGAAACTAATAGTCCTCAAAAACTGAGCAAGCAATCCCGATTTTTAAAATTAGAAATCTATGGATGAAGATTCCAGGTTGTTGACATTTCTGCAAGTGCAGAGATATTTCAAAATAATATCATTTCAAATACCTAATGTACTCTTGAAGACTCTAGGTGAAACTAATGAATTAGATAGTTGGTGTTTGTAACTTACTATAACAAGCAATACATTTTTTTTCTTCAGTTTTGCAGGATGTTTATTTACTGGTAACTAGAAATTGCTTTATTTTGTCATTTCAAGGCAGTCTGGGAAATCCAAATACAGCTCATTCCTATTTGGCTTAGGAAATACGGTGAAGCAAATATTCAATGTTGTTTAAAAAAAAACTCAAAAGGAAACATCCATTACTGTAAATTAAAAGTGGTCATCTCCTCAGCAAAAACCATGGGGACAGGTACTAAAGCTCTCAAATTCAGGTATTTCGTTTGTGAAATGTGATATTGGCCATACTTCCTTTTGGGATGCCATTATATAGGCTATTGAGTCTGAATCTGCTACAAATCTGATCTGCTGCAAAACTGCCATTAGTACATTGTTGATTTCTTTAATCATGATGAAGGAAAACTTTAGACTAAGAGTTTAGAGCATATTCAGAGTTTAGATTCAAAGACATATATTTTTAACAGATATTAGAAGGAAACACTGAAAAGTCTTCAGTTAAAGATTTGTGGGTTTTGTATCTCCACACAGACACCTGTAAAACAAAATATTCCTCAAAAATTTAAGCACAGCTTGCCCTAGATTTTCAGCTCACACAAGGAAGCTCACTGAAGGTAATCAGATCTCATGTTTGAATGACAGGTTGAAGAACCAGACCTTAAAACTGTATCATTTTTTCAAAAAATATGCAAAGAACCATAATTTCTGAAATCCAAGATATATTTGGTAAAAAAAAAAAATAAATCGAGGACTGGGATGCTCAGCCAAAATAAGCACCACTGTAAAATTCATAATAAATTTGCAACTAAAATGATGCAGATTTGCTTCTCCAGCTCTGATTACCCAGTATGTTTAGTGGATGGCATGCTGGGTTTTCTTAAATGGTTAAAGTGACAAGGGAGGGCCTCACAGCTACAGCCGTGTCCAGACTGCTCAGAATAATTAACTGATAGAAAATCTTAGGGTAATGTGTCCTAATGAATAAAGAATAGGGAAAATACCTCAATGAGAAGCCAGTCTTTAATTATTAAGTCAGACTTGATAGAAAATACCCACCAAATAACATAATATTTTTTCCCAGCTGGTGAAGACAAAATCTATGCATGTAAAAGCCTAATCTGAACCAAGATTAAAAAAAAAATATTCTATCTTAGTAGGGAAGAAAGGCCTCTGTGTAATTTTTTCTCCTTAGTTTCTCTTCTGGGTATCTGTAGCATTCAAACCAGCAAATCTCTTGTTCCAGTAGTTGATGAGGTTTAGACACCACCTACATCACTTCAACTCCTTGAGTTCAACACAAAATCAGAGTAATGATTTTAGCTCCTCTATCATTTGAGAAAAAAATAATGGTTTGAAATTAATTTCCACCTGGATTTTGCCCAGTTCTCTGACTGAATGTCTTTGTGCATACCTAAAGCCACCCAGAATATTTGTGTTTTCAAAGGAAAATCATCTCCTGTTGTCCTATTAAACTCCCACTTTTAAATTATGTCATCATTTCAATGACCAATCAGCTGAATAAAAATAAACGCCAAACTGGAAATAAGACTGTACTGTTATAGAAAGCAAATATAGGAAACTCAGGAGATTCAAGAGTCCTAGGGCTCCAGTGTTGGTCATCTTCTGTATTTCAGTGATGCTCATTTAATGCATATTCTTGCAAAAAAAAAGGAATATAAGCATAATTGAGAGAATGCACTGAAAAAAGCCCTGTGCTTCAAACAGCAATTAACTTGATTATTTAATCTTTATTTAGATACCAAAACAGAAGTGAATGTCTAAAATGTATATCATGATCCAATGACTAATTTACAAAATAATGATAAGAGAACGATGTTCAGTAGTGTGACTTTAGCCTCTTTTCCCCTCCTGATTAGGATGATAATAAAAATCATGCAATGGGTGATGAATATAATGTATTATAATAAATATGATTAAGCTATCTTCAAGCTAAAACATTCAAAAATCTTTCGTTCCTTCCTTCCAGAATAGATCTTGATTACAATTCAGAAGTTTCTCATGTGCAGTTTTCTGACGGGAAAGAAGGTAAATGGTGCTGCTCTATATTAATTAGTGACCTAGAACTCTGCTGACTGAGGAAGCTGCCCTGATTTGTGGAAAACAAAAGGTTATTTACTTGATATTCTTAGTTCCATTTGTGTCCATCTCTGCCAGTGAACCTGTATTTTCAGTGGAGCTTAAAAAAAAACAAAAAAACACACAAACCACACCACAAACTACTAACCAGAACAAAATTTATTAAATTATCACTTCCAGAAAGCTTCCAACTTAGATAATGCATAATCAGTTTCTGCCACCTAGCACAACTTCTATTTTTTTCACAGATTTATGATGCTTTAGGTTCCTCTGTTTGGAAAACCATGCAAAGCTTCTAATTCAATAAGAGGTTTTGAACAATATTTTGCTACCTTTTGACAAGATGGCTCAGGGCTAGATCCAATAAAAATACATTATGCTTCTTCATTGTGAAGTTTTGAAAAATTGATTTTTATATTGGATTGGACCAATGGCTTGTTAAAGAAACTTAACTTGATAACAGCACCCTTTATCCCCTTACAAGCTATCATTCCATGTTAAGAGGACTGAAACAGTGCAGCATATATAAGGAATATCATCAAGCCTTGTGAGGTCAAGGTGTTATCTTGCAGCACAGTCTGAGTCACAGGGCTGTGCACTGGAATAAGAAAGCAGAGCAGAGGGTTCCTCAGGGGACAGAAGAGAAGGAAAGAAATCTTTTCCCATTCTAGGACCTCAATAGCAGAGCTATTCAGCAGCCACTTAGAAAGGTTAATATTCTTGTTTCCCAAAGAGGTCTATTTATAAAGCCATATTGCATTCATTATTTCAATTGCCAGGGATACATAAAATAAATATAGACAGGGATGAACCCCTCTGATGTAGCTCACTACATCCCTCTCTTCACTTTGGTAGTCAATATTTGTTATAGCTCTCTGCTCAGACCACTTGAGTACTCTTAATCCACTTGAAAAGGCTTGTTTGCTTTATGTTATGCTGAGAACACAATTTCACAGAACATCGTTCTTGGCCCAACCCCCCATGTAAATAATACAGTTTTAAATTTGTCATTATGTTTTCATCCAGGCATCTCCACCCTTCTTCTATATTGATATGTTTTAATCATATATTTTCCTGAAATCTAGTTCCCTTGAAATGCACATTCCAAGTGAAGTGCAATGGTAGAGAAACAGTGGGAAGACCCACATATTTGGGGTTCTAAACTCATAAGAGAGAAGAGGATGAATTACTCGGTTTTGCCTTATAAACAGTTTGGACATGAATTTTCTAACACAATGTTCAATATATTTATTATCCATAGGGTATTTCTACTGTTAAAATCAATTAGGAGTGGGGTGTCCCCTTGCTTTAACATATTCATGGTACAATGAGGAGATATAAAGAGATATCTCTGCTTTTTCTCTCTCTCTGAGCAGCCCAGCAGGCTTCTGATAGTTAAATTCCTTCTCAGCTTTAGAAAACATTGTATGGTATTCCTGGGGAGGTGAGGGGTAGACAAGGAAGAGCTGCCCTAGGCATAAACTACATTTACATACTCGATTTTTAGAACATGCATTTTAAGATTATACATGAGGCAGCAACCCTCCAAATTGCATATGAAAAGGTTTTAAATTACTTCCGGTAGTATAATTAACAAACACACTACAGCACAAGAAATTCTGCTTCTCGGTTTTAAATGCAGTTTACCATTAATTTTCAAACGACTAAGCATGGAAAATTTCTTTGTTCCTCAGTACTGGAGCAAGGCAGCAGGCTAAATGGCAGCACATGGGAGGATCACAGTTTGGCAAAGCATCTCCTGCCTCTATCACTATTCCCTATAACACAGAAAGAAAAAGAAATTATTCCTGACTGACTTGAGTGCCAGGGATGCTGCAGCTTTTCCTGACTGGATGGTCTGTTATATGTGGTTCTTAAGGCAGTGGCAGTCAGGCAGGATAGGTCTGAGTAAGGAAGAGAGGGCACAGACATGTATTTTTCTGAAGCACCTCCTTACCACTAACAGAAGTATGGACATGGAGATGCTTTGTCCTGCAGGAGTGAAGAGAGCAACAAGGGCTGGATGCCTAATGCATAGGAATATGGTGGCTGCTGCTCCTGTGAAGCTGCTCCCCTGGAGTTTAAAAGCCAAAGCATTTCATGGAAGGGAGGAGGGGGAAGGAAGCAGCAAGCAAATCTTGGATGCACAGATGCAAACACTTGTGTATTTAATTGACTGAAATCAGTGAAACAATATCAGTTGTTCCAATTTTATCTGCTTTTCATGCACTCGGTGTTTTGAGTATGCAGGGAATGCCTTATGCTGAACGTAAACTCACACAGATCATGCGAGGCAGGAGTACAATATTGTCTTTGAAGAAATTAAACTACCATTACAGTTCATTTTAAACTCATATACTAAAATGAATTTACATTTTATGGTAAATTAAGAGAAAGAGTTTCTGTTTCTTTGGAGACTAGTGGTGATCTTTCTCAAATTCAGTTTCTGCAGAAACACTATTTCATGTTCAGCGTAATTCCATCAGATACACTATGCTTGGGTATAACAGTTGGCAGGGTGTGAGGAAACTCATGAATCTTTAGGAAATTAGGTTTACCCTTTTCTCAGAGCTACATGGATCTTGCCTGCCCTCAGCTGGATTTATGGAGGGTTCATTGAAAAGTGGTGAGAAATGTATCTGAAAACCAACAATACATCATGTTATATAAGAAATAATCTTTTCAACCTGGCCAATGACATTATGTTATAACTAACAGAGAACAGAGTCCTTCGGGGCTTTCTGAGAGGGGAAAAAAGCAGCAAGAGAAAAAAGAATGAAAACGAAATGTCAAAGAAGACACGGGACTAAACAATCCAGTAAAAGAATGGGCTTTCTTGCCTTAACTGTGCATAGGAAAAAATACACTTATTTCAATAGAGTCAAATGCCATCTATTTTGCTGTCTTCTGGATATATGAGGACTCCTTCAGACTCTCCTTCAGACTCTGAGAAGTAAAAGGAAAATCTCTATAGAATAACAGAGCACTTTGCAAAGCAGTAGTGGTCAGAGGCAATCTGCTGAAAAGTACATTCACTGGGTAGCATCCAGAAAACTAATCAGACTACGCACTCTGCTGTGTTAAATATGTTTCTAAAAAGATCTGAAAATAAACAGATAAAATGCCTGGCTAAACTGCAGTGATAATTGTCCATTAATGAATAATTCAAGCTCCTGAGATGGTCAAATTTGATATTTAAAAATCATAGAATCACAGAATGTGTTGGGCTGGAAGGGACCTTTAAAGGTCATGTAGTCCAACCCTGCTGCAGCAAGCAGGGATATAACTAGATCAGGTTGCTCAAAGCCTCATGTCAAGCTTGTACTCCTTCTTCTCATATCTCCTTTCCTTGTTAACCTATGAAAAAAGTCATTTATTGATGAAGAGCGAAATTAAGAAAGAAAAACAACTTATAAATCCAAATGCAGTTGTAAGATTTATCAACTTCTTTTAGATTACTCACCCTCTTCCTCCATTACTGGGTATGCTTCTGAAATCATTCTCCAACCAATGCAAAAGATGACATGTTGTTATTCCTCTTAATAAGTCTCCCCCTGATGTTTTCTACTGGAATAAAGTGCTTTACAAAACAGAGAACTGAGCTTAAAGACTTATGAGATTCTATATCACTGAAACCTGTTTCAGTGATTTTGTATGTTATTTATCTTTTTACAGGTGTCACCAAAGGTCAGGTTGCCATGTGAACAAAAAATAACAGCACTATAGAATTCTTTGGGTTGGAAAAGACTTTTAAGATCGTCACGTCCAACCATTAACCTAGGAATGCCAGGTCCCCCAGTAGGCAATGTCACTAAGTACCACATGTTCATATTTTTTTAAATACTCCAGTGATAGTGACTCAATACTGTCCCTGGGTAACCTGTTCCAAAATGATGAAAACCATAATTTTCTAAATAAATTAATAATTTTACTATCTCTCCCTTTTTCTTTCCTCTCCTGTCCATCTTGGATAAAAGAACCAATGATATTCTCACAACCCTGTCTTTCTCCTACAACATTTGGAAAAACAATCCCTTTCTACAGCTTATCTTAGGCATCAATACCTGTTTACTTGCAAAATCCCCATGATATTTCATCACTACAGCTCCTCACTGTTCCCAGAGGCTTGCACATGTCAGGTAAGCAAGAACACCATCTAAGAACTTCCTAGGTCCATCGGAAAAGCATCAATCTGGCTGACTTAAAAATGAAGAAAATCACATGCTGTTAAACTCTTGGTTACAGCAAATCTTAAACAGCTTTATTTATCTCTTAGAGTGCTCTTACAGAAAGAGCACTGGACTATAACTAAGAAATACCACACAAGTGATGCCAGCATGCTTCTGTATTTCATCATTAGGTACTGTGAGGGCCATTAGGAATGTTCCTCTTCCAGAGGTTATGCTGTCATCAATATTCCAACATTTTAGATTAACAGAAACATGCTTTTAATTTCTCTGCCTTCCCACAAAGACAAAATGAAGACCTTTTGCTTTCTGCTTGTGTAAAGTCCATGATATCTACACTAAAAATATTAATAGCTACTTTTCTCACACTTAGTTGGAGATGTTCACAAAAATGTTATAAATCAGATTTCAATTATGACAGTGACAATTTAAATACACTAAGGAAACCTTTTAAACAAGGAAATAGCAAATCTGGCCTCAGAAAGCACTCCTGTGACCCCTCACACTCAAAATCCAGACTACCTGATGGCATTCTTACGATAGTGGAATAAGAAGTCAAAATCAAGAAACCATCACACCCCAGTCCTGTGATGTCAGCCATAAAATTTCATAAAGAGATCTTCGAAGACCATGAGACCATTAGTAAAAAATCACACATATTTCTTCTCATGAAAAAAACTGCATCATTGCTGCCATACAACACACAGGTGTAATTTTGACGTGAATGGTGTGTGATAAGCACACAGAGCATTATTTAAAATTTCACACTGTTGTCTGCATTTTCAGTAGCTCTCAGGCCAAGAGGCATGCACAGGGACAGAATGTAGGAACAAGGATGAACCCATGCCCAACTTTCTTCTCAGAGGTTGGTTGATATTTTGCTTAGAGAAGTCAATAGAGACAAATGCAGAAACAATGTAGATGATTCACTTGATACAAGGTCAGAAAATTCCCAGACATCTTTTGCTTTTAACTGGAGGTGAAGTATCCCACCAGTTAACCAAGAAGACTTATTTGCAGAGGTCAATTAACCCTTACATCCACAAATGCAGAAATTATCGCTGATTGAAAGATTTTATGGGTAAACAATACAAAAAAACCCAACAGAGACAAATCCAGGCCTCGTGAGCATCTACCCTTCTGTTAAAAAACTTAAGTGCTAGGTGGGAGCCTAGAATGTCTTATTCGTAACTAACCCTGCTAAACAAGAAGTCTGTGTTATGCTAAAATTAATTTCTTTGTTCATTGTTTAATTGGTTAATCTTTGGGAAACATTTTGAAGATAAAAAGCTCCATTTAAGTGCAATGGAATATTCATTATTATTGTTATAACCTCAGCTGCTTGACTTAATCTTTTAATCAGTACCAATCTGCCTCATGAGTAAGCTACCACACAAAATTGTCTATGAAATGGGGAAAAGAAAAAATATAATTTGCAGAAGGAAAAGGGATTGCACTTCATTTCCTACAAAATGTAGTGCCATCATCACAGAATCATTAAATGTTTCACAGCAAGTTGTAGTGAAGCAGCTTGGATTATGTTCAAATTACTCTTTAGTGGCTCACGCTAAATTAGTAAAAGTCAGTTCAATACCAACAAAAATGTACAATATGTATGACCTATACTTGCACTCTTTGGGATAATTTGTTTGCTGAGTGTTGCAGAAAGTGATGTTGCAGGAGATAATTAACGTAAAAGAACATTGTGAAGCATTGAACTCTTGATGCCTGAGCTTGTGCAACTGGTTACTCTCTTGGGAACCTTGTGGAAGACGTTGCGTTTGAGGAGTTAGTGATCTTTGACAAGCCATGCCTGCTGTATTGGGCTTTGTACTTAGGGTTTAAGAAGCCCATACATTAGCATGAGTAGCTGCTGTAAGGGAACCTTCTGGACTGTCCTGTGCCAGCAAATGCTAGTGGGTGGTAAGACAGATAACATCTAGTCTATCAGGAGAAGATATATGGGTTTGTTTTTTTTTTTTTACACAAGATAAAAGGCACCTTAGCAGGGAAGGGAGGAGGAACCCCTCCAAGCTCAGCACCTGTGCAGTGTGCCACGGGCAAATCCATCCAGGACCTGTCTGACGCTGCGTGAAAGCAAGGTTCCTGGTATCTGAAGAGATGGAAGATTTACTCTCTATCTATATTCCTCTTTGTAATTTGTTTTATTGAAGCAGCTATTTTATTAAGCCATTTGTTGCCCAGCCTTTCTCATAGAGATACACAGAAGAAATCCTCTCATCACATCCAATGCCTCTGCAGAACACTTCCATTTTCTGACTTATCACCATTATGCGATAATCACAGTTTACTGTGTGCCACCCTAAGCTAAAAGCTTATTTTAAGGCATAAATACTATTCAGTAATATATATCTGTGCAGGCTAGCAGGTATTAGGCTGCTATGTGAAGTCACTGTAGCAGTGAGTGATTATAAAATGTCAACATAGCTTCCAGATATCTAAATGACTGCAGAAGTACATCTTGTCTGTACTGCAGGCCTCTAAGAGTGGGTCACAAAGTGCTGTAAGAGCCAGTACCTCCTAGGAACAGCCTAGATTTGCTCACTAGGACCCCACCCCTCAGTTCTCCTCAAAACCCTTGCTTTTTTTCACAATTTTTTCCCCCAAGTGTCCAGCTTCTGCCACTGAACCTGCTGCATTGCTTGATCCTACGCCTCCAGGCCTACAGCCACAGCTTTTCTCAGGTTTAGAATCACAGAATGGCCTGGGCTGGAAGGGACCTTAGAGATCATTTAATCCAACCTCCCTGTCATGGGCAGGGATGCCTCTCAACTAGATCAGGCAACATATGGGGACCAAATGGGGATCAAACCTGCGGCCTTGGTGTTATCAGAACCACGCTCTAACTGAGTGAGTTTACCTCAGTGTTATTACATTAGTGTCAGATGAACACAAATGCATCGTGCCTTAAGCATAAATCAGCACTCTAATATTTCATTTAAGCAGATACTAGCACGTTTAGATCTTCAAATAAATTTAAGAAATGCAAACCTACTCTGGCAAATGAAGGTTACTTCATATTTGAAAAGTCTTTGCAAATTAATCACCAGAAAAGCATAAATGAAAAGGAAGTACTGTGGCTGTATTCAGATGCAAATTTTGTTAAAATTATTGACCAGAAATAGTCAAATCACTGCAGTCATATCTGGTATTAGTCAGAACAACAGTGTTAGTGAGATAGATACTGGTTTTGAATTACGACACTTTATTGCATTTATCTACTCATAAAACATAATCACATTTGACTGATTTGAAAATATTCCTTCATATAGAGAGGGCCATAACTGATGGATGTCATGACCACCTCCAGTACTTGATTACTGTGGCTAGGCCAAGGCTCATTAAAAGTCTTATATAATTTTCCACTCCTTTGCATTAATCATGCAGAATTACTTTTTTTTTCCCCTCTTGGCTTTCATATAGTTCTGTCACATTTACTCTAGATGCATCATAATTTGATGAGTAGTCCCAACAGAATCAGGGGGATGCCTACCCAATAGGAAATAGGATTTCAGAGCTTAGTCTGTGGAAAAATTTTTGTTTAGACTATATTCACTATGAAGCATTTTAGAAAACTAAATATTGACTAAAAATCTACAAAAGAATAAACTCTTGCCTCCATTCATACTGATGGAATACAGTGTGTACCAGGACGTCAGGACTTCCAAAGTATCAATCTTCATTCCTCAAATCTGTTGTATTTTTGTCAAACCTGAATTTTAATCTTAGAATGCAGATGTGTGTTTTAATATATTTTCTACTTTATTTGCTCATTGCATATTGATTTGATGAGGCATAATATCTCCATAACACTATCACACTACACTTTTTGATAAATGACAAAACAATTGCTACAAAAATCATCACTGTTGATGTTATCATTGCATTGTAGTGTCCACAACACTTATTTTGTGCCTCACTGGACTGTCTTTTGCACTTTTTTCCAGTCCTGGTTCTCTCTATGGCAAGGAATGACAAGTTTCAGTCCTTGTCTTGCTTTGTCTCTCTTTATCCAGGAGTTTAGTCCTGGCCCTTGGAGATACCAGATGAGTGTAGAAAGATTAGGAATATGGAAGGGAGAAGAAACCCAAACATTCTTGTGTCCATTCACAACCTCTCAGCATCACCTGACCTTTTGCCTGAACGTATCTCAATTCTTGTTAGTAAAATTAGAGTTTTGCCACTAATTATTTGATACTTGTAAGGGAACCATGCTCCATTACATTACAAAAAGCATAAAACCCACAAAAAATGGCATGAGCTTCAAAACAGAAAAATGAGTGCTGAGCAATGCAGACGGCTAGATGAAGATGTGAAGATCTGGCTGGGCAAAAGATCAAGTGCTTGTAGATTCCAGAGGGAAAAAAATTATGTCTTTTCATGTCTAGAGAAAACTGACAAACAATGAAAACCACTCTGGCAAACCAACCTTGAAGAACATAATGTGTCTCAACAGGTGTAAATTGATTATTAGAAATTAGTTCAGCCTGACAATTTTTTATCTGCCTCAGGATGAAGACTGCACAGTTGTGTTTATTTGGCTATGTGTTTTTCTTCCTTGGAAGAAACAGGAGTTTTGTCTTAAAGTATGCATTCACAGTGAAACTCCCAGAGCCAAAAAAAAAAGAGGAAAGCAGAGTTCTCTTCACAGAACATCCAAGTGAACCAAGCACATAATTCAAGTTTTATGTACCTGTGTACTTTCTCCAGAATTCACATAGGAAGAACAGAAAAAGGAAGATAGAAAATGTGACCTCTTGAGGTCTCTTCCAACTATGATTTCTGTGGGTTGTTTCTGAAAAATGGTGGAGGAAAGAATAAGATCAAGGAGAACTAACAATGGCATAAACTGAAATAGAAATGCCAAGACAGTCAGGAGTGAGCTAGAACAGTTTCAGCATAAAGCTATCACTTCAGGCTGAACCATATCAGATTTATTTAGAATTCAAATGCAAAAGCAGTTGTTATAATTACTACTGGGAAAAGAGTTAATGTTTTAACATTAACTAGGACTAAACCATTAAGTGATAAAGTCAATATCCCCACAGAGAGTAAATATGCATCAACAGTAAATTCACTTTACATGCTCAACAGTTCTAAGTTCTATAATTACAGATATTTCAATTTATTTCTTTAAATCATTTTGAAGAAGGAAGCAGTTCAATACTAGCTCTACATAGAGCAAAGAATTCTTGAAAAATTAAAATTAAATAATTAGATGATATTCCAACACAACAGGACAGTGAAAAAAACCCACTGCTTCAAGCAAACATAGATTATGCTCTCGGTGAAATATTCAGAATAATGAATATAGGTCAACTTGTATCTACAAGTCTACATACTTCAACCTGAGTATACTTCACCATAGCTAATGCAAATGAAGAGAAACTATCATACTTAATGATAAAACAAACTAAACCAAATGCTATTTAAAATGGTAAGTAAACAAAAGTGGCCTGATTTCACCTTGCAGCTGTGCCACCATACATATTCTAGCTAAGAAAATTTTGACTTTTGCTGCTCTGAGAATCAGCCCTAGCTGGTGCTTGCAGAAGAAGGTAATGCCATCTTCTTTGTTACATAAATATAATTTGAAATATGAATTTTGCTCCTTCCTCTGCAACCAGTCAGGAACTGCACTTAGGAGCAACTGCTAAGTGAAACTCTGTAGTGAACCTCAGCTCCTGTGACAGCTTTCCTCAGCTGATGTCCTTTAAAAATGGTAGCATAAAGAGGCTGAAGAGTTTTTTGCATGCTAAATATTTCTTGACATAGTAATGTTGATTTCTATCTAGTTTCTGTTTAGAGATATTCTTTACTAGTATTTTTAATAATCCGCCTCCACAACTTGAAGATTTTTTATTTTCTCTTTATTGCTTGTTAGTCCTTCCCGTTGAAGATACCTTCTTCCCTGACCTCCTCATGCTCTATATGTTTTGGCTTTCAAAGGAATTAGACTACTCAAATACTGCTGTAATGGTATTTTAATATTTAGGTGTATAAAGGAAGACATTTTCATATTCCTGACTGTTAAATTCCCTCTGTTTTGGCAGACTTCTATCATATGCACAAAGAAGTAGATTAAATGAGACAGAAGAATGAAGAGAACATGGCTGCAAACTAAACCAAGCAAATGAAAAGGGACTCATTTAGAAGATCTTCAGTAATCACTGGCGCTTCATCTCTTCCAGAGTAGAGTTGCATTGAGAGTAATGGCCTTGTAAAGCATCACCAGCAATTGCAAATTTCAACTGCATTTACTACTTTACTGGGGAGTGCTCTGATGGAGATATCCATACAAGAATAAGTATCTAACATGAAATTTTCTGGAGATTACTTCAGCCAAATATTACCTTTAGACTTCTGTTTGAAATAGAGATCTGTAGAATTACTTTGAACTAAAAAGGTAAGGAAAAGAGGAAAGTAATCAAAATGAAGCATATTTAACCTCTGAAATCTTGTAACCAAGAAAACAAATTTGGTTGTTTGTTTCCACAGCATTTGTTTATAGTTAAAATGCCTGACAAGGTGGGATTTTTAAAATTACAATGGTTCCTTTCTTTACCAGCATCTTTGAAATGTAGTTCTTCAAAATAATGTGACTTGCATCAAGTGACTACAAAAAAGTGTCAAATACAAATTCCAAATTACCTTGGAAGTGTCACAAAAGCAAAAGAGAAATAAGAATCTTCTAGAAGCTGTATGTTGATGACTGTACCAACAAATCAATGATAGCTAAAATGAGCAAGTAAAATCTTTGTGTTCTGATTTACACAATAATTTTCAAACTGATGTCGGACAATGCTGTAAGTTACACAACATAAGAGGAAAGACAGAGCTTTGTAGTACAACTGCTTCTCAGGATATTTAAAACAAAAATAAGAAACACCTTACCTGTTCGAATTTATAGTCTAGGTCATAGAGACTAGTCATTTGAGTCTTGCTGCTGTAATGACTCTAGCTAGAAACAGAGGAGTTCAAAGTTCTCAATCACATTCTAACTTCTGGAGTTGCTTTTCCATCTGTCAATGATATAAATGAAATTTGGATTATTAACCTAGCTTTTACCCAGCAGTTTCCCTCATCTAAAAACACCTGCTTAGTAACAAGGCCACTATAAAATCATCAGAATTAGATCATTAATATCACCTGTGCAGCCAAGTTTATGTAGTAAAGACGAGCTTTCTTCCTTGGACTGAAATGAGCACAATACTTCTCAGTTAACAACGCTTTGTTGCTATCAAACACTGCTGGTGTTATCATTCCTTAAGTAACTCAGATTCAACTATTTACTGACTGTGAAGGCCTCAGACTGTCACATATCTTGCAAAAGGTTTTGATCTTATTTGAAGCACTAGATACCCTGAGTGACCAGATTCTTAAAATAGACCATTGCCCTCTTTCACTCAGGTGAAAAATGTTTCATAAGCACATTTTTCTCCATATAGAGAATAGGCCTGAACTGGCTGCAGCTGACAGGCCAGTGGTTAGAGGCTCAAGCAGGATATAAGAGCTGTAGGTTCACATCCTTCTTTCAACGCTTGATTAATTATTTATATAAAGTGGAAGAGTTCCAACAGGAGACAAAACAGGTGCTCAAGCTAAAACAGTCAATCGTTTAATGATGGGTATTCCTGAGGATATAGATTGCAATGCCTGAACTGAATTCAGCAGAATGGGGATTTGAATTCAGGCCAATGCTCTAATTACTAAGATAATGCATTTCGGGGAGAAGAGAAACTTTTTTTGTTTTTATTCGCATGCATAAATTAAACATTTAATTGCTTGAGAAGTTTCTTTCCACAGGACCACAAGCTAAAAGAGATTCTTACCTCTATTAGTGGGCCAGTGCCCTTGGACGCTTCCGATTTTTGTTACTTTTTTTTTTTTCTTTTTCAAAAATAGCAGCAATCCCTAGTCTGGGAATCATCAGCACAAAGTTCCTATTCAACCATGCTGATAACACTTTCATCATTTGAGTAACTCTGCTCATACATTTTATAGGAAGGAAGCTAACCAAAGGCTGGAGATTCCCCTAAAGCGCTTAAGGTCTAAGGACCAGTAATCATGGCATAGCACAGCACAGCATACAACAGAGTATTTTGGCTGGAAGGTACCTAAACCAATCATTTAGTTTAGCTGCTTGACCAATTCAGCGCTCATTAAAAGTTAAAGCATATTATTAAGCATATTATTAAATGTATCTTAAACACTGCCAGACTTGGGGCCTCAACTACCTCCCTAGGAAGCCTATACTAGGGTTTCACCATCCTCTCAGTAAAGAATTGTTTTCTAATGTCAAATTTAAGCCTGTCCTGGCACAGCTTTGAATCATTGCTGCATGCTCTGTCACATAATATCAGGGAGAAGAGATCAGCGACCATGTACAGACCATGGTGACCTCTTCAGTCTACCAGTTCAAGAGTGTGACAAAGGAGGCAGATCCTGGCATCTTACGCTATCGGAGTATTTGTACAGCCCTGTGGGGATGATCTTGCTTTACTTCTGTACCTACAGTCAGGGCATGGGTCTTAGATGATTTTTCCATTATTTTCAAGGGTGTCGTATACATACAGGAGCAGACAAATACATACAGCACAGTCCAGTTAATTGCAGTGCACTTTATATCCCAGCTAATTCCATAGCTAAGCTTAAAAGTAACACTGAGTACCTTGATTTCTCTGCTTGAAAATAGAATTTCTTTGATAGCAGACTATAACTGATATGATGATCACCTCAGTTATATCCTAAATAAATGACCAGCAGTATTTTAATCTGCTGCATCTACTTACAAATTTCTAGATTTATGTAATGTAGACATAGAATGTAATTCTGAGTTATCAAAAAATCTTTGAGATTGCCATATTTACTTTTGAAGTGATGGTTGGCAATGTCACCATCAACATGTAACACTTTCTTGCTGGGAAAGGGCAGCTAGCTAGATATGAAATTTGTTTAAAAGCAATACAATGTCAAAGATACCAAGACGTTCTGACAAGAATTTAAACAGCTATACGAACATCTCAGAAGAAATGTCAATCATGTTAGGAAAAATTCAAAATTCAAGTAATTTAATTTACAGTTTGGGGCTTTAGGCATTTTTAAAAATAATTGCTAATATCCATTAAATATACTTTAAAACCATTAATTACAGCATTCCCTCCCCCCAATTAAAACAAATATACTAGGTTCAGTAGACAAAATTACTCTTTTTACATGAATCAGAAAAAAGCATCTCAGCTCTACCAGAGATGCTTATTAATGATGGTACCAGTCTTACATACAGTCACAAGAGCATTTCCTAAGGGAATTTGAATATGTACTCCTTCTAATACGATATTTATAGTTATATATTTACACATACTAATTGAGTTTCAGGATCATGTAAAACAAGAGAATATCAAGTATCTGTACTTCTTCACTTTTCAATTCCTTTTCACCCCAGAATAAGATTCTGAACACTCAGGATGCCATTAGGCTTAATCATTGTACTGCTGGATGCCAAGTTATTTCTTGTAATTCATGGTGCTGTTTCCTCAGCAATAAAGTTTAAGAATAAGAATAAGAATAAGAATAAGAATAAGAATAAGAATAAGAATAAGAATAAGAATAAGAATAAGAATAAGAATAAGAATAAGAATAAGAAAATAAGAATAAGAATAAGAGTAAAATAATATTTACCTTCTACCCTTCTTTATAAAAGACTTGTCTTGAAAAGTTAGATATAGCAACAAAGTAGCATGAAGGCAGAAAGAGAACAGAGGAGATGAAATGGCACAGAGAAATACGCATTCAACGGGGTCTCCAGGCATCCCTGACTTCAGTTGTGAACAATTCCATCATATTTTCTTCCCTTCAGTGAAGTAACAAATACTACCATACATTTTACACAGCTGTTGTTGATCTTTTTGTATTCATGTGTGATTTCTGAGACAAACATACAAAAGATATATGCAGATGCCATGAGGATGGACTCACTGAGATATTCTTGGCTCAACCTGTTATTTCAAAAGCAGAATTCTTCTATGGTAAAAATTTAAAGAGAAGCACAGTCTGGACTGATCTGATAATGTTCCGATATTAAAGAGGAAAGTTAGATATGATTAATTTAAAAATTAAATTACTGCAGTATTGTTTAGCATATGGAGTTTATGGTGTCTGTCTACGAGACAGAAACACAGAGAGAAAATGCAATACTCATTTAAACAAATGAAATATTTATGTTATTGAGGAAGGGTCTGAGGTATTTATCACCTACTTAACAGTTTCTGAATGATCCTAATCTGTTCGGCATTCAGACGACATACAGACTTGAAACATTTTCATCTGAATGACCTTTCTATTCCAAAAGAATTCTTCTTTGGCAAGAGCTCTACTGCTTCCTCGAGCAGTTTGCAGCTTTGCGACTCCCTTGGGCAGAGCCCTGACTCATTGCAGTGGTAAGCATCTCAGTTTCTTAACAGATCTTACTTTACCAATAGTACGTGTTGTGGCAGTAGCAAGGAAGGAAGCACAGGTAAGCTGCTGTCTCTCATTTCCACTGCGACCTCAGCGGGCTCCGTGTCCTCCCTGAAGGCCCCTTTGGTCTGCCATTGTAGAATTCAGCAAACACTGCGAGGTGAACATACTTAAAAGAGATACTCCTTATCTGGTGGCCAGTTCTAATGCATAATAGAGAGCAAAAATCTGAAGCTGCAACTCAGACTTTCTCTGTGTCAAGATCTGTCACCAAAAAATACAATTCTGTTACCATGTCTTCTATCATTGCAGGAAACACTGATACTACGCACAATGACAAACACCAGGAAGTGAGATCCAATCAACTATTCTCGATCATTTCTGAGGTACTTCCAACTGGGTCTGCAGATTTTCTGTGAAATATCAGTGTTTTATGGGCTGGGCTGAATGCCCATTGATTCCAGCACTGTTGTGTTTCAGAATTCCTTCATATTTTATGGTTCCTCATTGAGAAAAAACGTTCAGGGAAAACATCAAAATCTTTTAGATTTCATCCCCTCTAGAGACTGAAGAACAGATTGCCTGTTCTCTCTCACTGAATGCCCACCCAGCATGACAAACTGCTGTAACTATAATGCACTGTCATTTGTCATAATACTTATTTGTAACTACTGATTTTCATCACAGATACATCCTGTGCCTATTCTTTATGTGATCACAGCTCTCAGAAACCCATTTCACTTATTTTACTCCACAAAACTGCAGGACTATCATTTTTCTAAAACAAGAGAGATCATACTTCTCAGATACTAGTTGAGCAATTAGTGTCAGGCAGAATGAAATAGGCATTTTAATGTATTCAAATAACATAGGTTCTGGTAAACAAATTTTCCTGCACATTTCTACATGAATCTTTTAACAAAAGCATCGCAGAAATGGAGTTTTCTTATATCCACCATGAAAAAATACTCTGAACACAAAACTCTCTAAGGTTTTAACACATTTAGAAAGAAAATATATTTTAGATTTAAAAGTTTGATGAGTCTAGCCTATTTCACTTGAAAACTCCAGTACTTACTAAGATAAAGCTAAACCTCAATTACATTAAATTAAAATTAGAATCTCAACTTTGCAATTCAATCTCATTTTAATTCTTGTCTTCTCTAAATATTCCCTAACGAGTTTAAAGTAAGTATAGGGCACATAGTCTTGGTGAAATGTGAGAAGAGATCACACATAATTAATTTTTTCTGTTAAAAGAAGCTTTTAAATATCAACACCTGTTACACTACCTTATCTATCCAGTAGTTTAGAGTAATAATGGTACTAATGTTCTCCTGTATTCATGTTGTGAGGATAAGCCAAATAATTTCTACATGTATGCAATATTTTGGGCAGTTATGTATTATATGGCTCTTAACATTACTATTACAGCTCTGTCGTGGTTTGACCCTGGCCGGCAGCC
>NW_009708541.1:18845-19057 GCF_000703405.1 Apaloderma vittatum | reverse complement strand
TCTGGCATAATTCTTAAAGCTTCCCCTGGCAGCGCTGGTAACGGTGAAAGCCACGTAGTAAGAAGCAGGGGCAACTCTGCTGAGGCTCATGGCAACTAAGGGCTTCCTCATGGTTGCCCCGGCCACCGCGGGGGACGGCCTGGCCCGTCAGGAGAAGGCAAGACCCGCAGGGCTTACTCTAAAACCACCATAAACCCGCCGCAACTCAGCCC
>NW_009708541.1:0-18738 GCF_000703405.1 Apaloderma vittatum | reverse complement strand
CCTGCAGCAGCTCCCACCTGGCACTGGGCTGCACGGAGCTCGCCTTTTGCGGACAGATATGTTCTAAATGGGTCTGTGGGTGGAAAAATCGAGACGCGGAAGATGGGGGTGGGAAGGGCGCAGACCTGGCTGGGAAGACGTGTACGAAACTTGAAACTGTGAAAAGAAAAGTGCCTCCAGACAAAGCCTGAGGAAAGAGTTTGATTTGTCGTTCTTTTTGCCCCATCAAGTGTCTGCCCGAGGATGAAAACACTTGACAGGGTTTGGAGAACCAAGAAACTCGAAAGTGGAGCTTAGTGTCGGGCAGCTTCTTAATATGTTAACAAAGTACTTGAAAAGAGAAAATTAAATTCCAAGAGATTAGGAGGTTCGAAGAAAGTATCTTCCTCATTGCCCTGAGTGCTGCAACCTGCAGCAGCTCTAACAGTGCATGCAGCACTCCCCAAGAATCCTTGCACTGACTGAAGCGCACTATTACCTGGCAGATTGAGGTACGCCTAGAAGACTCTAGGCATACCATCTCCCTTACTCATCCCAGCTGTGAGCTCCCACTAGAGGTTTATGCATCTAACCAGTAAGCAGGATCAAGGGGCCAAAAGCTAAGAAGAAAATGAGACGTAGTTGCAAGGCTATGACTAGGAGATGTGGCCAAGAGAAGGGGGAATTGTGTCCACATATTGCCACTTAGATCAGGCAGGTTAATTTGAGAATGGCCTGCAAGACTTCAAATCTGTGTCATCATGTTGTCAAGAAAATTTTCAATACATATACTGTCTGGGTAAAGAAGTAGTGTTTAACTACATGCTAGCTTGGCAGTCCTTTCTAACTGGCACGTGGGGAAAGAAAAAAAGAGGGGGAGATCTTTCTAGAGTGTTTATTATTTGTAGGGCTGAACTTCTGGTGGAACGCCAGAAAAAAGGTAAGATGTCTTTCCTCTGTAAACCCAATAGATGTTGGAAAAAAATTTTCCAATGGAAGTGATAAATTTCGGGGAAGCGGATGAGATTTCCTTCTTGTTTTTCCCATGGAGAATAATGGTTTATGACTACAGATGATGACTATATCTTTTTAGTCTTGCATGCAAGTTAGAACAATAACTCACAGGTAGTGTAAATTTAAGCATTTGTTCTCTTGCTAAGCCGTCTGCAAAGCATTACAGTATTGACAATGCAGCGCAAGAAGTAGTAGCAGTAGAGTTGGACATCAAGTATTATTAAGAGCATGAATTGAGTAGTCTTAGGGGGCAGATGTTTTCTTTCATTGCTTTCCATTCGCCCTGTCTTAATTACTTAGCTATAGATGTAAAGAAGCATGTTGGATGAAAATAAGTAAAACACCAGCATTGCTGCAGTAAGTATCCTCAAATACTTGTGGTGGAGAGAAAAAAAACACAAAACATTAATAGTTATTATTGAAAGTAGTTATTTCAGGTAGATGGCTGAAATTTAGGAGTCTGTTATTCTCTAACTTCTGCACAAGTAGAAAGTGGAGTTCTTCATAGATCAATGTGATTAGAGAGGTCATGATCTTTGGCTGAGCATTCTGGCAAAGTGTAAAAGAAGGGCAGTTCACACCCCGGCTTACCTGAAGCAGTGCCACAGGCATCGAATCTCATAAAAACAAGCCATTTAATAGAATGGTACAGCATCAGGGTCAGCTCGAGCTGGTACCTCCAGAGAGGGACCTCGAACAAAGAAACATCACAGCAATTAGATCTTTGCAATCTCAGTTCCCCTTGCCTCATGTGTTGGTTCACATTTGGATCTGAGGTCTTCTTGTTCCTCCTCGGATTCTTTCCATGGCTCTGGGCTGGTTGTTACTTTTTGTATCTCGATACAGCTTCTGCTCAGGATGCTACTACCTTACTTTTCAGAGGATACAGCTCTTGCTACTCTTACATGATGTATTGCTTTCCTGTAATTCCGTGTTAGGTTCAGCATAAGTTTGCTGCTTGTGCACTGTGTAAGTTATGCTAAACAAATAGTATACAAACCACATAGAGGGATTCATGCCATTTAAAGCTTAGTTATTTAGGCTAAATGACTAGTATTCCTTGACACGTGCTAAGCAAAGTCACTCGTGCAAAGTAAAGCGAAACAAGTTTCAAATCATCTTAATTTTTAAGCAGTCACATAGTTAATTCTAATGTTCTACAAGTAAGCTATTTTAATCCTGAACACAAAGGTTCATAATTTGTGTATTGCAGCTTTGTGAAATTTCAAGGACTGTGTTTCAGTTGTGGTTCCTTTCATGGGCAGTTTTTGTGAACTGATCTTGAAAGAAAATGGATGAAGTGGGTTTGCACCTGTTTTTTTGCTCTTCTCACCTTGAGGTTGAGGTATGAAGATGACAGGGTCCACAGGCTGCCCTTTTTACTATGTGCTAGACCAGTGAGAGATGTGACTATACGGCAGCTGTGGAACAAAATAAAGTGAAAAAAGAAAAAATATATGTAATATTTCATTTTGGAAGTACTGGTAGAAAAATGCCATAAAACAATTGAAAATGTGGAACTTAGAGGCAAAATACAGGCAAAAGTAAACAACAAGGAAATAATGAATATGGAAATTTAAAATACATAATGGATATTGGCATTCTTAACTGGTTTGCATTAAATCAGTTTGTACATAAACATTTGATAGCTGTAGTAATACCAACAATCCAGTGAGAATAAGGCATACAAGCACAAAACTGAGAAAATTTCAAAACCAGTTCTCTGTGCAAGGCTAAATTTACATAGTTATGGTGCAGGAGAATACCACTTAAATATATTTCCACTAGGCGGACATATGTCTCACAGTTATGCTTCTCTAAATTGATATTACTCTCTCATTTGTCATTTGGCAGCTGCCTCCAGGCTTTTAGACTTTTTCTTTGGAAAAACTAGAAAAGATTGGACATTTTTAAGAACCTTAGGGTTTTATGCTCTGTTAAAAGTTCGAGCTCTACATATTTTTTTAAAATCTTACTGTTATTTTTCAAAATCTTACTGTTCATTTTTTAAAATCTTACTGTTCATTTTTTTATCTTCTCATTTTAAAAAATTTTAAGGAAGTAGAAGTATCCTTTTTTTTTTTTGTCCTGAAAAAACACTCGATAGTCTAGCATTTTGAAATGTAAATAGCAGGGCCAGTTAGCGCAGTGGGTTGAGCACAGTGCTGACAACAATGGCAACATCGAGGTCGCTCAGTCCCCATGTGTTGCCTGGTCTAATCGAGAGTTGGCATCGCTGCCATCCCTGCCCATGATAGGGAGGTTGGATTAAATGATCTCTAAGGTCCCTTCCAACCTAGGCCATTCTATGATTCTCTGCTAACCTTTTCAAAAGATCACTTGTCCAAGGTTTTGTGTCTACTAAGCGTAACACCCATATCTGCTTCTTGTGATAATTCAGACCTGACATTAACAGTATGCTAGATCCTAATATTTAACCTCAGGTAGACTGAGGTTCCTAACCCCAATTTTGAATTCTGCAAGGGCTTGAAGGTTTCTTAATCTGGAGTCTGTGCTTTTACTACACTAGCCTTCACTAAGGAAAGGGTTGACACAATACAGAAATTTATATTATGTTATCTGCAAGCATCCCTAGTAACATTTCCATTTGTTGTAAAGTTTATGAGACTTAATGTTCTTTGCCTCATATTGCTTGCTCTTTGCCTAGGAGGAAAAAAATAATCTAGTTTCCAGTTTACAGGTGAGCTTTTGAAAGTTGCCCCTCAGCTTAAGGCAATGCCAGACTTAGGAAATGCCAGAAATACAAATACTGTATGCGAGGAAAAAAAAAGTCTGAAGAAGATGATCACAGCCGCCAAAACCACTTTAACATTATGTGACAGAAGGAAGGTACTCCACCTCATTTAAGAAAATACATTGTAGCATACTTCTGTTAGAAACAAAGTGTTTTCTGATATGGGTGAGTGTTCATTTTAAGGGGTGAACATGGCTCATGCCTAAACGTAATAAGGGAAGCTCATACTCTTCAGAATATGTGTAATACACATTAGAAATACCCTTTCATTTTACCTGTTGTGTGTTTACACAGAAGTCATACTTTTTGAGAGGTAAATTTTTCAAGAAAGTTTAAAATAAGTTAAATATAACTCTGTTAGTACTGCATGATCAAGGCCACCTTGGGACAAACTTCTACCTGGCTGGCAGTTAGTACTAATTACAGAATCAAAAATAAGCATGTAATGCATTGCAGCCTTCGGTTGCCAAAATTAACTGTGAAACATATTCTGGGTAAATTAGGGGCCTCTCATTGTACCAGTGTGGTTAGTTTGACCTTGGCTTGCTGCCGGATGCCTACCCAGCTGCTATTTTATTCTGCTTCCTCAATGGGACGGGGGAAGAAAATGAGATGGAAAAGCTCATAGGTTGGAATAAAGACAAGGGCGATTTCTTACCAGTTACCATCATGGTCAAACCAGACACAACTTAGGAAAGATTAATTTACTGTGAATTAAAAATAGAGTAGAAAGGAGAAACAAAGAGAAAACTAAAACCACTTTCATAGCCCTAGCCCCACTGGGTTCTTCCCAGGCTCAGCTTTGCTCCTTCATTTCTGAGTGTGCCCCTGACTTGCACAGGGGGATGAGGAACGGGGGTTGTGTTCAGTCTGTAACAGCTCCTCTCTGCCTCTCTGTCCTTCTCACACTGTTCCCCTGCTCAAGCACGAGTCTCTCCATGAGACACAGTCCCTCACAAACTGCTTCAAGTGTGTCTCCTTCCCATGCGGTTCGGTCCTTCAGTAACAGACTGCTCAAGTGTGGGTTCTCCCCGCAAGCTGCAGCTCCTACCACGAGCCTGCTCTTGTGTGGGCTCTCCACCATCAGCAGCTTCCTTCAGGCTATGCCCACCTGCTGTGGTTTGGGGTCTTCCACAAGGCTGCAGGTGGGTATATGCTCCACTGTGGTCATTCATGGGCTGCAAGGGGACAACCTCCTCCAACCGCACAGGCTGCAGGGGAGTCTCTGCTCTGGCATCTGGAGAACCTCCTCCTCTCCTTCCCATAGACTTCAGTGTCTGCAGGACTGCTTCTCACATTTTTCTCACTCCTCTCACAGCTGCCATGCAATGTTTTTTACCTTTTCTTCAATGTTATCACAGAGGTGCCACAAGTGTTCACTGACAGGCTTTGCTGTAGCCAGCTTTGGAGCTATCTGGAACCAGCTGTGTCCAGCATGAGGCAACCCCTAAGCCTCTTCTCACAGGGGCCACCCCTGCAGCCACCCCTTTAGTCTTGCCAAGTAAACGTAATAGAGCCATTTAGGTTATTTTTTGTTCCTCTGACCTACTTAAAAAGTGTGACTTGCTGATTGCACCAAAGGGGTGAGAAGCAGACCTGGCATATTTCTGCTGGAGGAATGATGACTCCTTCTCTTTCTGGCTGCTTTGGGAGTGATGAAAGATGAGTCTGGCCTGGCAAAGCCAGTGTTTCAGCCGTGGGGACTAGCAGTCAAGCTCCTCCTAAGACACTTACAAACTTTTACCAAATTTTGTTTACAAAAAGTTCAATTGTTTTAGGAAGTCTTCTCTCCCAAATTAAAAATAAATCAATATCAATATTATATATATAAATACAAATATAAATACATCCATACATACATACATGCAGACATACTTGTATGTATACAGTAGGAACTCTGAAGTAATGTCTGAGTTGGTTCTGTTTCTTCTCCTTGCTTTGGAAATACTTCACAAATTGCAGAGTCTGCTCTCATAATTGCTTTAAAGTGATGTAATTGCAGGCTTCTTCTAAAAGGACTGCAAATTGTGTATCTGCAACGAACCTGTAATCTGTAAAGGCTCAAGCCCTTCCTTTGATCTTCTATCATCTATTGAGTATTTCACAGCCTAACTTTTCCATGTGAATTCCCGTCATTTCTCCTTTCTCCCTTTGCTGAAGTTGATCTATTATTATAGCTGTACGGTGGGTTGACCCTAGCTGGATGCCAGGGTCCCACCAAAGCTGCTCTGCCATGCCCTTTCCTCAGCTGGACAAGGCAGAGAAAATATAATGAAAGGTTCATGGATCAAGATAAGGACAGAGAGAGATCATTCATCAATGATCATCATGGGCAAAACAGACTCGACTTGGATAAATTAGTTTAATTTATTATCAGAGCAGGACAAGAAGAAATAAAAAACTAAACAGAACCAATCCTCTTCAGTGATATTTGCTTCTCAGTTCAGTCTCTTCTAAGAGGCTGCATGTTCTGAAGTCAGCAGCGTGTTTTTGCATACAGTGTGTGTTGCTGGCAGTGATAACACCTGATGTTTGCAGTCACTGCCTGGGACTGGGATGCAGAAAGGCTCTTGTTTATACTTATTCCTACAGTGACCAAGGCCATTGCTGGCTCTTGTGTGCCACGCTGGGGGTGCTGGGAAGTAAATGGGTTTATAAGGAAGTAAAAGGGTGCACCTCTGGTGAGTAAGAGACAGGACAGGTGACCAGCAGGAGTATTCCATTCCGTGTATGTCATATTCAATATAAAACTGAGGGGTCACGAGAATTTAGGTATCTTTTGTCTCTTCTGCAATGGCTGGCATCTGAAGAGGACTGCCTTTGATCCTGATCCTGAATTCCCAAATCCAGCTCCCGTGCCCAGCTCCCTGCTCCCGGCGAGCCTGGGGCTTCCCCAGTGCCACCTGCTCTGCAGCATCAGTGGGGATTGCTATCGGGAGGGGGGGGGTTGGTTGGGTTCCGTATCAGTTTTGTGTAGATATATAGCTCACTATTTTTATTATTTGCTTATTCATTAAAGCTGTTTTAATTTTCTTTTTCCAATCTGTAAGTCTCCCTGCCTAATTCCCTTTTCCTTCCCGTTTGGGGAGAGGGAAGAGGTTAGAGAGCATCTGTCAGCATTTAGTGGCCAGCCCAGCCCTAACTCTCAAAAATTCCAAATCTGAAAAACACCTTCCTCTCATCCTTCCCTTCTTCCCCAGCTTAGCTTCACTCCTAGTTTCTCTACCTCCTTCCACTGAGCATAAAAGGACGAAAGCGGAATGGAGGTTGTGGCCAGTTCATCACACATTGTCTCTCCCACCATTTCCTTCTTGCTGTCTTCCCCTGCTCCCTTGTGTCACAGAAGAGAGTCCTCCAGCAATTTCTCCAGTGTAGATTCTTGACTACAGTAGTTCACCAACTGTTCCAGTGTGGGTTCCTTTCACATGGTGCAGTACTTTGGGAACAGACTGCTGCAACGTTGGGTCCCCCCCACTACCAAAACCTTGCCATGCAAAAACAATAGAAGTTGCGACCAACAATTCAGCAATAAATGGTTTTATGGTCTCTCATGTTCATGTTCCAGGAAATCTGTCTGTAAGGGTGTAACTGGGGTGCATGGTCTGCAGTGGAGGTTCCTCCTTTGAGGCACCCAGTTCAAGTTGCTCTTCATGTTGGACAAATAGAGCATTTATTTACTCAGTTGACTTGTCCTCGTTTACAAGTTGACTTGTCCTCTCTGAGCAGGCTAAGTCCTGTTAAGGTAGCATCTCCATAATTCTTAACATGGACTAAGTGGTGGCTGCATAATTCCTGCAACACAAGATTGTCTTTAACTTGCATTAAATTTAGTATACAGTTAATGTATTATACTTAATATTTAGTATGCATTAACCTGTAATAAGCATCCCTTGGTATATGATCTGGTTGCCTGTTTGTGACTTTACTGTAAGCTTAGACATCACATAATCATATGAACTGCACATTACCATAAAACACAACAGTGTTATTCATGTTCTAGATATAACTACCTGCTGAGCAGTTCTAGAATCAGTACTGGTGTACTGTAGAGTAAGAGTATACTTTCATTTTTGTTCAGAATTTTATCTTTGTCCACAGGCTTTTGGAGATGACTTCAGTTCTTGGAAACATGGCAATGGATACTGCTGGGATGTGTATTTTATTGCACATTTTATGTAGTCTTTCACCAGGCCCCTTCCAAACTCATCTGGTTGATTTTTCCAAACCTATCTTGTTTCTGAGTGCAGCCCAGGATACCATTGGCCTTCTTGGCAACAAGGGCACATTGCTAGCTCATGGTTAACTTATTGCCTATTAGGACTCCAAGATCCTTCTCCTCAGGGCTGCTTTCTGGCAAGTCTGCCCCTAACCTATAATGGCCCATTGAGCTGTTACTTCCCGGGTACAGGATCCTATATTTGCCCTTGTGAAACCTCATTACCTTCCTCTCTGCACAACACTCCAGCCTGTCAAAGTCACACTGCATGGCAGCAGAGCCCTCTGGTGCATCAGCCACACGTCTCAGTTTGTATCATCAGTAAACTTCCTAGGGATACACTCTGTTCCCTCATCTAGGTCATGGATGAATATATTCAACAGGACTAGATGCAGTACTGACCCTTGGGGAACACCACTGGTTACAGGCCTCCAACTCAAACCTGTTCCATTGATCACAACCCTCTGGCCTCTGTCACTTGACCAGCTCTCAACATATCTTACTCACAGGGATGCACCAATCTTGAGCTTGGTGGAAGTACTGTTTGAATATTAACCAGTTCTCATGGACACCCCTACCTTGTAGAGCCCTGACCCATGGTATTCCACTGACTAGATCTTTGAAGAGGCTAAACTTGGACTAAAGTCCAAGGTTGTGATTCTATTTTTTTCTTCTTCCACATCAGATTCTGAACTCCACCATCTCATGGTCGCTACAGTCAAGACTCCTCCCAACCTTCACATCCCTAAAAAGTCGTTCTTTGTTTGTTAATACAATGTCCAGCAGTGCACATCTCCTCGTAGGTTCTTCTACCATTCGTATCAGAAAGTTATCCTCCATGCACTGCAGGAATCTCCTGGACTGAATGTGTCTTGCTGTCTTGTCTTTCCAGAAAATATCAGGGTAGTTGAAGTCCCCCACAAGGAGGACTGGGATAGTGAGGCTACTTTCAGCTGTCCGTAGAAGACCTCATCAACCTCCACACTGCGATCAGGTGGCCTGTAGTAAACACACACAACAATGTCACCTGTGGTAACATGTCCCTTAATTCTTACCCATAAGCTCTGAACAGACTCTTTGTCCTCTCCTAGGCAGAGCTTGATACATTCCAGGTGTTCTTTCACATAAAGAGCCACTCTGCCACCTCACCTGGCTGGCCTATCCTTCCTGAACTAGAACAGTGTTCTAATCATAAAAGCTATCCTACCATGTATCAATAATTGCAGCGAGATCACGGGCCTCGAACTGCACACAGATCTCTACCTCTTCCTCCTTGTTTCCCATGTTGCATCCATTGGTGTATAAGCATTTTGGAGAGGTGCCCAAGCATGCAAGTTTCTGTAGAGGAGACCAGGAGGATATACCATAGTCATACACAGCCCCAGCATGGTTTGCTTTCAGGTTCTTCTCTTTGGAGGTAGCTAAGGAGCATTTGTGGTAAGCCTGGTTCACCTAGTTTATTCCCCAGGTGGATGCATTGACATCAACATTTTCATTTTGGACCCCACCCCCCAAATGCATCAGTTTAAAGCTTATTTCACTAAGCTTGCCAGCTTGCTACCAAAAATTCTCTTACCTTTTCCAGACGTGTATTCCATCCCTCTCTAACAGGTTATACTCATTGAAGAATGCCCCATTGTCAAAAAACCCCAAAGCCTAATCTAAATCTATCCCGCTCTAGTTTAAAACTATTGCTCCTTGTCCATATGCCCTTGTAAACAGTCCCTTGCCAGCTTTCCTGTGGCCTCCTTCAGGTACTGGAAGGCCGCTATAAGGTCTCTCCGGAGCTTTTTCTTCTCTAGGCTGAACAGCCCCAACTCTCTCAGCCTGTCCTCGTAGGTGAGGTGCTCCAGCCTTTCAATAATCTGAAGTGAAAAAGCCATTGTGTGAAAAGACCTGTAACCTGTTATTTTCTAGCCCCAAGCCAGAAACCAAATGAAAAATAAACACTAATTATCTCAGTCTGAAAAACTGCACTTAAGACAAAGAATCCTTTCTACTAATAGAGCTTGAATCTGTGCCTTTGCAAAAAAAAAGTGTTTCTAATACAAACCTAACGTATGAATTTTGTGGTATCTGTAGTTTCTGAATTAAACAAAGAGGGCAATTATAGCTTCAGTTAAGTGCTTTGAGGTTTACTTGTGAAATATTCGGCATAGACATAGATATTGAATTGCTGCAGTCATTGACTTAACTGCCCAAACATTTTGCAACCTTTGCTTCCTGCAGTGACCTTCTATGTAATATCTCAAGATATATTAAAGACAATTTATGGTCTGACCCCAAAACATGTAAATATTCACTTAAAGATCAGAGTGAAGTCCAGTGTTGATAAGTGGGTTTCTTTTGGTATACTGCTGCAACTTTCTGTACAAAGAAGTTTACAGAATCACAAAATTGTTGAGGCTGGAAAAGCCCTCTGAGATCATCAGGTCTAGCCTATAAAGGCCCTGGGAGATCATGAGTTTTAGCCTATGCCCCAGCACCACCACATTGGCTAGACCACAGCACTAAGTGCCACATCCAGCCTCTCTTTAAACACCTCCAGGGGTGGTGACTTCACTACTTGCCTGGGCGGTGCATTCCAATATCTAACCACCCTCTCTGTCAGGAAGTGTTTGTCGAGATCCAACCCAAACTTCCCCTGACGCAGTTTCAGGCCGTGCCCCTTTGTCCTGCCACCAGTTGCCCAGGAGAAGAGCCCAACCCCACCTGACTACACCCTCCCTTCAGGCAGTTGTAGAGAGTGATAATGTCCCCCTTGAGTCTCCTCTTCTCCAGGCTCAACACCCCCAGCTTCCTCAGCCTCTCCTCACAGGACTTTCCCTCCAGTCCCTTCCCCACCCTCGTTGCTCTCCTCTGGATCTGCTCCAGCCCCTCAAGGTCTTTCTTGCAGTGAGGGGCCCAGACCTGCACACAGGGCTCTAGGTGAGGCCTCACCAGTGCTGAACACAGGGGCAGAATTACATCCATACTCCTGACAGACCATTCCAGAAAACTATCCTGGTGATGTCACAGAAATAAAGAACCAACCATGTATCATTCATCGTGTTTCTTCTCTCCCCTGTACATTCCTGGCAACAGCTATGTTTAATGTGAAGTCAAAAAGAAAGGAAATCAAATCCTCACTCCTACCATGGCAAAACATTGCCCTGCACATTCTACTCATGAAGTGGCATAAAATGAAGTGGTAGACGTTAATCATATTGGTTAACGCTGAACACATAGGGTTCTGCTAAGGAAGCAAGAATGCGCTAGAGAACCTTTTATGTATTAGACATGATTCTTCAGAAATTGCTTCAGGACTGAAAGCTGATTGAATAAAATTACTGTGTATATATAATGACAGCTAGTGCATAGGAAATAATTATGTCAACTTTGGAATTTCTCAATAAAAATAACATTTTTTACTAGTTTATAATTTATAATATAACCCATATTTCTTGCAAACATATGCATGGACAACTAGCCCACATAGGTAAAACTGATAAGGTTTCATTAGGATGTGAAGAAGTACAGTATAGAGTGAGGGTCACCCGTAATTTATTTTATTTAAGCATTATAATTTAATCAATTTCAAAAAATCTACAGAGTATTTAAAGCAAGGTATCTGAAATCAGAATTTGGCCAGATGTTTAAGCAACCTTTTAGATAAAGCTGTTAGGGATATTCATTGGCCAGAGTTTTGGATTCAATCATTTAATACGTTCTAATATTTACTGAAAAAAGGTCATAAATCCTTTGATATTCTTCAAGTCTTCTTGAGCAAGCGAGCCTGCTGTGTGTGTGCTCACAATCTGACATATTTTATGAATTTATCAAAAACTATAGACAGGGAAGTTGTCTAGTACAAATATACTTAGCAGAAGCAATTGTCAAGGAAGTGGACAATAACCTTTAAGTAACTGTCTAATTTAGCAATATTTTAAGGACTGAAATGGAAGGGCTTTCAACTTCATCTTAACATTCTCATGTTTAAATATGGTATTGATGTTCACTCAGAAACTAGCCAAGCACTCTAAACAAGTTGATACCAGCTTGGCAGCATTTTTGCATGCTCATATAAACAATTGTCTTTTGTTAGCCTTTTCTCTATTAATTAGCAGTCCATGCCCTTGGAACAAGTGTCTAATAAAACAGATAGAGAAGCTGATTAAATTCCTACACAGAGAGGTCAGAACAACATAGGTACTGGTCTTCCTTGAATTTCCAGGTTCAGCCATGTGCACTCTCCATCGGACAGCAATGAGAGTGAATGGGAGATTACCAAATGTAATAATGTCACTTACACCGAGAAAAATGTGCACAGCTGAGTATTCTCACTGAACTGGATTAGGCCACAAACTATGAATGGATCTGAACCTTATGAATGCAAAGTCTCAGCACGGTGATGAATGCAAAGTCTCAGCACGGTGTGGTAATTGATAAGGTCATGAGCTCATGTATGACTGAAATGAATACAGTGATACCAACTACCCCATGAAGTCATATTTGTGCCTTCACTATGAGATTTGTCCTCAGATGGTTTGTCTGTCCATTTGCCTTTCATTTCTCTATTTCTATATTTGGCCTTTTGGAGAATTATTAGTTGCCTACTAATAAGTTGTGTGGAAGATGAGGTGCCAGGAGTTGGGCAGCGCAGTGAACCAAGAGGTTAGAAAAAAATGTAACTGCATTTGTCTGTATGTGTTATTTCACAGCTTCTTCTCAAAGAGTTTTCAGAATATAATTTCTGAGTCATTTATTATTAAGTTCCTCCAAAAGGCAATGGTTTCAGAAACTTAAATTCTAGTTAACAGGCCTACTATGGGCAATAAAAAATTATTAAATATTTAGCATGAAAACATGTATATTTCAAAATAGATGTTTCGACATATTCTCTTCTGTGGCTTGATTTCTCCTTAAAAAAGAAGAAAATACCAGTTTACTCCTTTTTTTTTTGTTGTATTATCTAGCAACAAACAGAGCAAACTGAATGCTTTTTGCCACCTTCTTACCTACCTCTAGAGACAGTTAATGACTGTTCAAGTTGCTTATCTGATGTGGCAAAATAAATATCTGAAAATTAAACAGACTGTTTCTTCTCTTCTGTGAAAGAAGGAAGTGGAAGACTATTCACCCCACCTCAGAATACGATGCTTTTTTTTTCACTCACAAGTAAATATTTTGCAATAACTCAAAATACCTGTTCCACATTAGTACATTCTGGTTGCCGAGCACAAGTGCAAGTACAAGGATGCCAAAATCCACGATGGCATGTACTAATTTCTGATTTATCTTTTAGGCAATAAAGGACATATGAATGTTCTTATTAAACCTGTCTGATACTAGGCCGATGATGACTGTGAAAAATCCTGAGGTTGTATGCATAATTAGTTCTGTAAGGTAAAGCAGGCTCCACAGAACCTTCTCCTCAACTTTTGTTGCATAAATTATAGGCAGCCACTGCTGTTTCTTTGCCAAGGTAAATTGTATGGAGCAAAATGAGCAATTCAAGTGCAGAAGGTAGTGAGGTAGTGATATTAACAGTGAGAAAAATGGCTAGAAAAGCTCTGTATGAATCTAGTGCTGAGTTAGATAGACTGTTTTGAGTATCTACAGCTCAGATACCCTTGAGAAAGTCAGTTGGATAAGACATGTCCTAAAACCATCCTGAGTTGATTTGTTTTAGGGGTTTTTTGAGGGTGCAGGCAAGGAGAAGTGATTTTTCATTATAACTCCCAATGAGCAAAACAGTCATTGTTTTCATTTTTGATGGATGAAGGTTAACTGGGAGAAGCACACAGTGCTTCCATGATGTAGTTAATGCAGCAACAAACATGGCAGCCACATTACCCAGACCATGCACACCTTACTACTCTAAGAGCAAGGCAAAAGGACCCCGCAGCAGCTTGGAGAGCAGCTCTGTCAGACTTCACATACGGTGTGTGAGTTAGCTTCACATATTGCTACCAGCAGTAAAGTTTCCATCATCCACCAGTGAACTCACTGGAAACCAGCAGGTCTCATATGAGGAAAAAGACAGAATTTGGGGGGAAAGGCAGAGCAAGTGTCACGGTGGAAAGGAGCCCTGAGACAAATTTGTCACGCAAAAGTGGTGAATTATTCCAGTTACAAAAGGTATTTAATACAAACTTCTGGGTAAGGATATAACCTTCTAGAAACCATATTTGAGCCAAATGACACAGTCTCCTAATTTGCAGCCATATGTTTGTCAGCAGATCTAACTCATTCGCAGAGGAACCGTTGCAACTTTTGCAGCAGTATTAACACAATAGATTGAATGCTGCTAAGTAAAAAGTCAAATAAACTGAAGAGAAAGGAGAAAGAAAATATATTAAAAGAGTTTGAAGTTCACAGAAGTTGGAAAAAGTTACATGAGGAAGTGAATCTGATTTAAAAGCGTGATACTAAGCATTGCAGTAGGGCTACTTTCTTTAGACCTTGCTTACTGATATGGATGATAATTATTTATTACACAATGGACATCCCAAACGCACGATGGGGTTGCAAAAAAGAGCAGGACACACATGAATGGAATAACAGTTATTTGTTAGCAGCCCTGACCCTAAGAATAGCCTTTTATTGTTTCAGATTTGGTGGGTTTTTCCCATCAGATAGCACATATTGGAATTGTGCTTGGTTTGACATTGGTGTAGGATATGGTTTGGGAAGAAGTAAGCAGGGAAAAATGCCGTTTGCTTATTGTTTCTACACATTACTTTTAATAAGAATTTGCCTGTCTAAGGGAAAAAGCTAGCTTTGAAGGAAATGCAGCTTGACTTTGCCCTTAACTGTTGAATGGTTAATAGAAAGCTGATTTGTGCTTCATCTAGTTTATTAGTGTGTTCATGTTTATGGAATCAGTATTGCTGCTTTCTGTGCTGTGTAATCACTGTAAGGAAGTAATTTTTAAGAAAACAGTTGAGGTATGGTTTCATTTTCCCCCTCCTATTTTATTAACTGTAGGTAGGGCTTTATTCTCCTCCCCTAGTCCTCCAAACAAAAGAAATCAGAAACTGATCCTGTATTACTCTATGGTTCTATGTTTACTTCTTTGTACATGTCTTTTATACTCACAGCTTTGGTTTGACTCTGCAGATGAGCAGGGCAGCACCAGGTCAGGTTTCCTGGCAAGGGCAAGCAGTCTGCCCATAGTGAGGGAACTTTAGGGAGACTGATGTAGAGGAACCTGTCTGTCCACAGCACAGATGGGTCAGGCACAGGCTGCTTGCTAGAGTACTGGGATTGTGTGTACAGCAATTGGAATGTAGCCCATAAACCAAGAGTGGAAATTATGGCTAACAACTTTCCCTCATTGTTTTGCAAATATTTCCTGTGTTAAGAAAACACAAGGTTGCAGTCAAATAGTGTGCATGGAGGAGCGTCTCCTTACAGTAGCATGCACGAGTGATGATTAGGGCTATTTCTTCAATAGGCAGCAGAAAGAAGATTGTTAAATGAGAGTGGTTGCCTTGTATAAGATGGCACGGTTGTCACAAACGCAGGCATGCCCTGCCTGTGCTTGGGAATCAGCATCAGGTATTGGTGATGGCAGGAGCATTATATACACCAACTTCCTTTTAACAATGAGAAATTTTCACCAGCATCTTCCTTATTTTCTCAGCCATTTCTTAGTCTGTGAACAAGTCTGTAACAGCAAGCCCAGGGAAGGAATTAAGAAAATTATCTTAAAAGCTGATAATTAGCATGCAGGGAGAAACATCGCAGCCATTTCCTTCATTACCTTCTCCCTTCAATATCAGTCACTAGGACAATTTTTATCATCTGCTCTTTCTGATGCTATCGTAGGTGAAAAAAAAATTCTCCCTTTTAGCTTGAAAACTAAAAAAGCATCTTCAGCTTTTCTGTAATGAGAATAGAGATGAGGGCTTATGCATGTTATTCCTGTACATAAAATGGCAAATATGTCTCTGTCTCTTGTGGTTTTAAGAGGGCACTGTTTGTCCCAGCACTTCTAAATACAGCTTCCATGAATGAGTCTAGTGGTCACTGTTTCTTTTTTTTTAATTTTTATTCTTTACGTCATTGTGAAACCAGTTCTTGCAGTAAAGAGAGACAGTTTTGAAAAAGTGACTTACTTTCTTTTGTAAAGTGTTCCAAACTTGAGAAGTCTCATAAGCATCAAATCTCTTCTGCTTTCATCTCCATACACATTCCCACTTAAGCTTATACCCTTCTAACAGGCTCCTCTCTTTGAGAGACTGCCCTTTTCTGCAAGCCTAGCACCTTTGCCTTCTATTCTTCCACATAAAAAAAGTGAGAATTAAGAGCCAAGTAGTACTTACAGGGTCAGAAAATATTTTGGTAGATAACTTTTTTCTTTCCAACTCATCAGAAACAGAAATTATTCGTATTAACCAAAATCTGAAATAAAGTTATTTCTGTTTTTTTGTTACGTTTAAAGAGCTGCAAAAAACTATTGCCATAGCATCGTTTATGGCTTTCTTAACAGGTCTCAGCTAACTACCTCTTGTAACACATAATTACTGCTTACATGCCATTTCTGCAGGAATACTAATCAGAAATAGCTTGACACTAACCTCCATGTTGCATAACATCTATTCATCTGCAAGGCATTGCACAACTCATGACAATACAGTAAACATCTCCTAATTTACTTCACTGAGATCCCCAGTCTTGTTTTTCTACATTTCATTGTGGGTTTCCTGGTAGCAATCACCTTTAAAGCTCCCTTCCAGCCCATCACATTCTATGATTGTTGAGAAATGCAAGGTATTTTGGAACACAGACTCTCAAACATATGAGAACCTTGTTTAATTATCTTCAAGGGTGGAAGGTGCCTGAAATGCCTTGCCCTTGACTACTTCTCTTGTGCTACCAAAGCCTCTGCTGGTAGGATTCTCCTGAAGACTGTGACAAACCATTAACGAGTCTGTGTTTTATCTTTCATTTTGTAGGAGATTAGAAATCTAAATCAATGGTTTTAATTGTTTTTATAATACGTGATAGACGGGTCTAAAACATTTTGATCTGGGTGAGCTGTGGCTGTTAAAAGAAGTGTGATATACACCTGCAGACGGCCATTACCGTGATTCAGCCTAATTAGGACCAGTTAGATTAGTTATTTAATTTATTAAATTATGTTTGGAAAATGAATAAATAAGGAGGGCTGTAAAACACATTTAAAGGTTCTCTGGGGGGAAAAAAAAAAAAAAAGCTTGGGTTCTTCAGCAGCTTTAAAATTCAAAGACTTTGAAGCGCTAACCATGAAGTGTGTCCATATAGCACAATACAATGCTATGCAGAGAAAACGGAAAGGAGCTAAGCTAGTTGAAAGCAGGGCTGTGCCTTTTTCACGAATAAAGCTGAGCCTTCAGTGTGGAGAAAACGCCCTAGAAAGAGAAATTGTGATTCAAAAGCTGAGGGAATTTTTGAACACGTTGATACAAGGTTTTTAAAAGCGTCAAGCTCTACACTTTTATGTCATATTTCTGCAATATCTGAATTGTGTCAGTGTCATGGTTTGACCCCAGGTGGCAACTAAGCATCACACAGCCACCCGCTCACTCCACTTTGCCCCTGGTGGGATGAGGAGGAGAATCAGAAAAAAAATTTAAAACTCATGGGTTGAGATAAAGACAGTTTAATAGAACAGAAAAGAAGGTGAAATATGCATATACACATACACATACACATATACATGAAGTGCTGGAGGGGGTACAGAGGTGGGCTACCAAGCTGGTAAAGGGTTTGGAGCATGTGTCATATGAAGAAAGACCAAGGGATCTGGGCCTGTTTAGCTGGGAGAAGAGGAGGGAGTTTTTAGAGAGGTGGGGGTTTGTCTGTTCTCCCTAGTGGAGAGTGATAGGACGAGGGGAAATGAATTTGAATTGTGCCAAGGGAGATTCAGGTTAGATATTAGGAAGAATTTCTTTACTGAACGAGTTGTCAGCCATTGGAACAGGCTGCCCAGGGACGTGGTTGAGTCACCACCCCTGGAGGTGTTTAAGAGACGGGTGGATGTTGCGTTCGGGGACATAGTTTAGTAGGTTGATAGGGCTGGGACAAAGGCTGGACAAGATGATCTTCAAGGTCTCTTCCAGCTGAAACTGTTCTATGATTCTATGATTCTATATATATATACACGTACTTGTACTTGTACTTGTACATACACACATAAGTAACAAGAGATGCACCACTTTCTAGCTGATGCCCAGTCGATCCCTGAGCCACAGCACCCCCTGGCCAACTAACCTCGGTTTATATACCACACATGACGTCACATGGTATGGAATATTCCTTTGGTCCATTTGGGTCAGCTGTCCTTGCTGTGTCACCTCTCAGCTTCTTGTGCACCTCCAGCCTTCTTGCTGTAAGGGCAGTGTGACAAGCTGAAAAATCCCTGACTTAGCATAAACACTGCCCAGCAACAACTGAAATGTCAGTGTGTAACATCAACATTTTTCTCAACCTAAATCCAAAACACAGCACTTTACCAGCTACTAGGAAGAAAATTAACTTTATCCCAGTCAGAATAAGGACAAGCAGTAAGTAAGCAAACAAGCTTTGTCTCTCACACATTATTTTGTAACACAGAAATGGTAGTCGCTGGAATTTTCTGTAATTACCAGAAGCTGTTCAGAATGTAGTATCACCTATGTCTTACTGTGCAGACATTGTTAGTATCTGTTACTTCACTGTAATACAATGCAATCTTGGTAGCTATCACATTAATCTGCAGTTATTTCTTCTAGAAAATGGTGATCACAGAATCACAGAATCACAGAAT
>NW_009708540.1:0-10059 GCF_000703405.1 Apaloderma vittatum | reverse complement strand
TTTGTATTATTTCCAATGTCACTGGCCAGATTTGACTCGGTCAGGGCTTTAGCTTTTCTAACCTGGTCTCTGATTACACAAACAATTTCCTTGTAATCATCCCAGGTTACCAGTCCCTGCTTCCACGCTTTGTGTGCTCCCCTTTTGCATTTGATTTTTGCCAGGAGTTCTTTATTTATCCATATAGTTCTCCTGGTCTTTTTGTGTGATTTCTTCCTTCTAGGGATGCAATGCCTTTGAGCTTGGAGGAGATGATCCTTGAAGGTCAACCAGCTTTCTTGGGCTCCCAGTCCCTCCAGGGCTTTATCCCACGGCACTCTGCCGAGGAGGTTCTGGAAGCGGCGAAAGTCAGCTCTTCTTTCGTGCTATTACTTGTTACGTGAGAGAAGAGATCAGCTCCCACCTCACTACAACCTCCTTTCAGGTAGCTGTAGAGAGCAATATGGTCTCCCCTCAGCCTGCTCTTCTCCAGTCTGAACAGCCCCAGTTCCCTCAGCAGCCCCTCATAAGGGGTTGGTTCTCCAGACCCTAATGATGATTCTCCTTGTTACAAATCTCAAGGTCAGAATGCTATACTGACACAGAGGACAACAAAAAGAAATCACAGAAATAACTATGTCTTAAAACCCCAGAAATTCTGGGCATTTCTACCCCACTATAGCCACAGTCCTCCAGGACATGCTGGATTGAAAGACTTCAGCAGCTCCTTCTCACAAAACTGCCACCTCCAATCATTTCTCCTAGATGTGCTTTACCCACTGACCCAATGGTTACTTGAGACTTTTGCAGAATGTTACTGACAGAAATGCAAACATTCAGGACATTAAATTTGAGAATCTACATTTTGATAAATTCTGGGCATTGCAACCAGATATCCAAGGCAGCAACCAGATATCCAAACCATTCTGCAATTCATCCTGTGGGGCCTGCTCTGCACTAACTCCTGTACAGCAGTTTCCCTGCATATGGATCTTTACACTAACTGTAGGAAATGACAGTTTCAAAGAGAAAAGAGAAAGAGCAGATATTACAATCCCTGATCAATCAACAAACAAATAATATTTTAAAAGCATATTTCTTAATTATAAGAATACACTGATATAGCTTAGTTGTTTATACAAGCCCAATCTATAATTAAAGAATAAATGGAGGAAAATAAATATTGTACCATTAGTAACAACTTGTAAGAAAAATACAGAATGAAAAGATTGCTTCTCTTTCAGCAAACTACAGACTTTGTTGGTATATTTTTAATCCATTCAATTTGAATTGTACTGGAAGTCAAGGCAAAATGAAGACCATACCCTTCAAACCTAGAGAAAACTAATGGCATAGACTTCTTCACACACACTTGGAGGGAGAAATCAAGGTTTCATTGTTCAAATGCTTGGCCTCAGAAACCGAACTGTGGCATTCTAAAAAAGTTTTTGAGGAAGAAGTATACACTCATACATATGCATGTGTACCTTCTCACAATTCTCACTGCACACTTAATATTCTAATCACTTGAAAAAGATAAACGTGTAAATTACACGAAAGCAGAATTTGAAAGCATTTAGTGTCTTCTGTAAGGTAAATGAAAAATGTTTCAAGTGCAGAAGTAGAATTTCCTTTTTCACAGAATCACAGAATGTTTGGAGTTTGAAGGGACCTCAAAAGATCATCTGGTCCACCCCCCCTGCCAGAGCAGGATCACCTACAGTAGGTCACACAGGAACGTGTCCAGGCAGGTTTTGAATGTCTCCAGAGAAGGAGACTCCACAACCTCCCCGGGCAGCCTGTGCCAGTGCTCTGTCACCCTCACAGTGAAAAAGTTTTTTCTAATATTTTCTAATATTTTTGTGGTTATGACATAGTCCTTAGAAAACATATTTGTTGCTTCACAGTTGCTTTTGAAAAATAATGGCCATCAGTTTTACAGTACCTTAAGGAAACTCAGCACCTCTGAAAACTAGCAGATATCCAGAACTGAATAAATAAAGTGGAAGGGCCGGGGGAAAAAAATCGCTTGCCTAAATGATGAGGGAACAGCAATTTTAGGTTTTACTGGAAAACAGAAATATAGTTAGTTTCACTGACAAGGATTAACCGGGTAAGGATTCAGAATAACAAAAGCAACAATGTGAACCATAAAATGAACTGTGGAAGAAGAATATCTTTAGTTATTTGGGGAAGGCAAGACAAGATACACTTAATCTCCTTACATTCTGCAGATTTTCACCATCAAAACAAGATAAAGGCTGTTAAAACCCCACTTATGCTAAGGAATTGACTGTAATGTTGTTCCTCTCATGTATGTAATCTTAGCTACTCATTTTCTTGTCAACTTCACTTGTACATTCATCATCCTTTTAGCCGAAGCATCGTATACCAAGCCTCCGTGAGGATGTCATTTCACATATGCAAACAGGCGGCTGATCTAAATCTCTGGCACTTGTCGTTCTTGTGTTTTTCTTCTGCAGTGTTGAAGCAACCGAGGGAGACAAATGGGCTGAGCACAAATAAACAAAGCTAAACGAAGGGACTCAGCTACTCACAGGCATAAAGTAAGACTCCCAGGGTGTAAAGGGTTAGGGCTGGGCCAGCTGTTGAAAGAATGACAGATACTCTCTAATTCCTCTCCCTTTCCAAATGGGAAGAGGAAAGGGAATAAGGCAGAGAGACTTACGGATTGGAAAAGAAAATTAAAACAGCTTTAACGAAACAATTAATAAGAAAGGAAATAATAAAAAATTAAATACATACAAAACCGATATTGATCCCATGTCCCATGCCCCAATAGCAATCCGTACTGATGGTGCAGAGCAGGCGGCATCGGGGAAGCCCCAGGCTCAGCGGCAGATGGGGAGACTGGATACAGGAGGTAGATTCAGGAACTTAGGGACTGGATTTGAGGGTAGAAAGACACACAGAGTCCTCCTTGCATGACGGCCATCAAAGATGAAAGCTTAACCTGCTACGATCCCTTCATTTTGTACTGAATGGAATACTCTTATTGGTCAGCTGTCCTGTCTGTTCCTCCCCAGAGGTGCAACCTTTTCCTTCCTTGCAATCTCTGTTACTTCCTGGCACCCCTAGCATGTTACACAAGATTTAGCAATGACCTTGGTTTCTATAGGAGCAAGTGTAAGCAAGAGCCTTTTTGCATGCCAGTCACTGGCAGTAACCATAAACATCAAGCATGATCACTTTAGTAGCAGGCACTGTCTGCAGAAATGTACTGTTAACTTCAGAAAGTGCAGGGACTTAGACGAGTACAAAAGTAAAATCACTGAACAGAATTTGTTCTGTTTAGCCATAACCAGTACACAGGGAAAAAAACAAATGTGCCTGAAAGAAAAGCCAGCTGGCAGAAGCCCCTTTTCCTTTTTCAGGAAAGACTATAAGAAACACCTACATATCTTCTGAATTTCCCTATTCTCTTTTCTGCTCCTCCTCTAGCCTTTTTCAACTGCAAGTGTCACTACTATGATACTGCATTGATGATCAGCTTGCCTGGTCTACATCTGTCTCTTTCTGTCCAAGCTAAAATCTCATCCTCTTTCTCACTATGGAGAATATTTTCACTTGATATATTTAATTAACTTGACAAAAAAACCAAAGGTGTCATTAGTTTATATTTTTTCTCCGTCTATCTGAGTGTCATTCAACTACCTCCTCTTTGTTAAAGGATGTATCATTTCAGACCTCACACAATTTTGTTTTCCTCAGAGCCTGGCATACAACAGACTAGCTCTCCAGTCAGGGCTTATACACAGTACCAACAAAGAGAAGAAACAAAATATAGTCAGGGACACACCTGTAAAGAAGGAGGTGAGTAGCACGCCCATATCCGAAAAATAAATTCACACGTGTAATTAAATTAAATTTATTTACGGAATATAAGCTCCTCCAAATTTAAAGGTTCAGTATCAGTTGAGGAAAAGATCAAGATCAAACACTAGCCCTTGACAAAAGAGTGATAATCCGGATTATCATACACTCACCTCAATGAAGACAGGGGTTCCCACTCGCTTCTGATTGTCCTCACTAGGGTACCTTAACTAAGCAGGAAGTCCGGTTCTCACTTGGTTGATCTTGCCAGGGGTACCTTAACCAGGTGGGGGTTCCTGTTCTCACCCGGTCAACCTTGCTAGGGGTCCCCTAGACCAAGGGGAGACTTTACAACCTCGGCAGTCCCACTGCCATGACGTAACTCCAACATGGCCGCTGCAAGAGCCCTGTTTGAAGGAATAGTCAGTGATGACTATGGTCAATCATAGCCATCTCAGCTTCTCATTGGCTGCCAGCCAACTTGGGTGTAACCGAGTCCTGACCAGCTCAGGTTCCATAGACAAGTCCGGACTAGCCCAGGTTGCAGATTCCCTGAAATGTGCCTAGCAACAGCTTAGCTGGGGGGAGGAAACACCTGCCACAATACCCAAGATCTTGAAGAGCACTGAGTTACAATGTGGGACTTAAAAGCTTTTCTAGTATTATTTACACTTGTAAATATTTCTAGCATTCAGTTACAATCTTCCCCTCCTAGCAAATTTAAATAGTCAAAGCGTTTTAAGACTTGTTTTAACTTGAAAGCTAACTCAAGACTGTATGAATAGCTTTATGATTAACAACAGAGACTAATCTTATTCCTGAACAACTGCATATGAACAGAAGTGACCAAGTTACAGTAATGCAGTAACTGTTTGGGTGAGCCTGCATTACAAAGTTCTGCCGCTCCAGCGGCATTGGTAGTAGAGGCTGAGGAACTGACAGTGCGTGAATGAAATGTGAACGCATAGATTTCAAGCTTGAAGAGAGGTGAAAAAGTCTGAAACAGATACACTATCCCCTTCAGTATGCTCACAAGTACATTTATATAAAAATCATCCTTCTTTCCTTCATCAACTTAAGGCAATACAACTTCTGTAATACAGACTATAGTCTGGTAAGTTCTGCCACCTTAATGGTGCTCACAGAAAAGCCTATTAAAAATATTCATTTTTTTTTTTCCTTTAATGGAGTCATACTCAATGCTACTGCCAACACCAGGTGTACAAGCAGTACTTTTAGCCTAAAATACAAAGCCTTCTGGGAAGTTCCTCTTACATTCAATTTGTTCCCTCCAAATAGGAATATTTGCTCTTTCCTTTCAATTGGATACATATGTGAAGTGCAATAAATAAAAATTTGGTTCTGGAATCATGTGCCACAATCAGAAAAAAGCAAAGAGAAGTGCTAACCTACATGGCAAACAAAAAAGAGAAAGTGAAGAGAAGATGTAGAAAAGCGTGAAAGTTGTCAGAGAAAAATTATCTGCAGATGGTAGTACAGACCAAAAACATATGAGGCAGAGGGGGAGTAGATAAAATCAAACAATTGTTTTGGTTGGAAAAGACCTTTAAAATCATTAAGTGCAATCTATATTCTAGCAATGCCAGCTCAGCCAGCAAACCATGTCCTTAAGCATTACATCTACACATCTTTTAAATACCTCCAGGGATGGTGACTTCACCATTTCCCTGGGAAGCCTCTTTCAATGCTTGACAATCCTTTCCTAGAGAAATTTTTCCTAATATCCAACCTAAACCTACCCCAGCACAACAGAGAAAATAAGCCCATTTCCTCTCATCCTGGGAAAAGAGGCCAACACCTATCTTGCAAAAGTCTCATTTCAGGTAGTTGTGGAGACGAACAGAGTACCCCCTCAGCCTCCTTTTTTGCAGACTAAACAACTCTAGTCCCCACAACCTCACCACATAAGACCCGTGCTTGAGACCCTTCACCAGTTCTGCTGTCCTTCACTGGACACGCTCCAGCACCTCAGTGTCTTTCTTGGAATGAGAGGCCCAAAAACGAACACAGGATTCAAACTGTGGCTTCACCAGTGCCGAGTACAGGGGAATGATCACCTCCCTGCTCTTGCTGGCAACACCATTCTTGATATAGGCCTGGATGCTGTTGGCCTTCTTGGCCACCTGGGCACACTGCTGGCTCATGTTCAGCCAGCTGTCCATCAACACCCCCAGGTCCCTCTCTGCCTGGCAGCTCTCCAGCCACTCCTCCCCAAGCCTGTAGCGCTGCTGGGGGTTGTTGTGACACAAGTGCGGGGCCCAGCACTTGGCCTTGTCGAACCTGATACAGTTGGCCTCAGCCCATTGATGCAGACTGTCTTGATCGTTCTGCATAGCCTTCCTACCCTTCAGCAGATCAACATTCCTGCCCAATTTGGTGTCTTCTACAAACTTATTAGGGAGCGCTTGATCCACTCGTCCAGATCACTGATAAAGATGTTAAACTCCCCAGTACTGAGCCCTGGGGAACACTACTTGTGACTGGCCACCAGCTGGATTTAATCCCATTCACCACCCCTTTCTGGGCCCAGCCATGCAGCCAGTTCTTCACCCAGAGAAGAGTACACCTGTCCAAGCTGTGACCAGCCAATTATTCAAGGAGAATGCTGTGGGACATAGAGTCAAAGGCTTTACTGAAGTCCAGGCAGACAACATCCACAGCCTCTCTGTCCTCTACTAATTGGGTCACCTTGTCATAGAAGGAGATCAGGTTAGTCAAGCAGACCTGCCTCTCATAAGCTCATGCTGACTGGGCCCCTGGTCACCTGGTTGTCTTGTATTTTCTTTCTCAAGAAAACCATGAGGAAGCTGATTTCCCACTTCAAGGTCAGACATGCATTTAGCTCCTTAGCAAATTCTTCTCTTCCTTGGCAGTTTGTAATGTATTGCAACATTCATTTCCACACAACGTTACTGCTATCAGCTCTAGGTTTTACTTGTTCATTTTCTGTTGCCTAGGGATTTGACAGCTTGCCAATTTAGTGCACTGGCATCCAGGCTGCAAACAGTATCTTTACTGCATTTGCTAGGACAACTCATTCTTCTCTGGCTTTGAGCTTTGCATAATCTTATACTTCAGACCTAATTACTTACAATGTTTTATATAACTATATGCACAAAGCCAGAGCTGCTGTTGTACCAGCTCATTCAATTCTAAATACCTTTTTTGGGATTTATTCTTGTTCTAAGTATATACCACTTTCTGTGTCACGTTTCAACGGGGGAAAAAGTCTGATTTTATGTCATGGCTATCTCTTAATCCTCAGAGTAATCTTAACAAATTAGGAAGTTTTCTCTTTCCTTTCTTGTTATTTTATTTTTAAACAGCCTGATAAAAAATCTCTATTATATTGTACTAAAAACTGTGCTATACAGTAATGTAATATCACAGGCATCTCAGAACTTATGATGGGGTACAGTGAAGATACAATAATTTGTCGGACCTTTAGAGCAACACAGACTATTCCAGAGCAAAACAGAGGTTCCAGTTTCTGGTCTGATTTTTTTCCCAAGTTCCTAACCCAAATGGTTCTGAAATTCAGTGCGACTTCAAGAAACAGCCTTAAAAAAAAAATTTAAAAAAGAAACAGAACTTTTGCCCCCTGATTCTGTGGATTACCCACAAGCCAATCTACTAAAATTTGCTTCAGCTCACTTCTTGTTGATCTGAAGCAGCATTTATGACATGCTAGTTAAAAAGAGAGAGTAAGGACTGAAAGCCTTGTGCTTAATTGATCCTAAAAGCTACTTCAGTATCTACTTCCCTTATTAATTTACCATTAGCAGTGTTAGCTGCACAGAGGACATTATTCACTTACAGTTTCTGTATCTTTAACTCCAGATTATCTCATATTCCAAGTACTTTCAAAAGGTTATGGTGTTCACAGTTCAGAAAACAAAACAACAAAATAAAAGATGATGGTTTGGAAATCAGACCTGGAACAAAAGCAAGCATCTCCCACAACTAAACCATCCTTTGTCATCTTTGTTATGGATCATCTTTATCACTTCCCTTCAGAAAGCACTAACTTATTTAGGAGAGAGACCCAAGCAGCTGAGCACAAAGTAACTGCTTCAGCACACACATTTAGGTGTGTGTTTTCAGTATTCAGCTGTGCCTAGAAAGAGGGTTTAAAAGCTGAGCATTTACTTCATGTATTACACACTCACAAAAACAGAAGTCCACCAAACTGGAAGCAAATAAGCCCAATACCCAGTAGGTCTGTGCTGTGTGTGATAAAACAACTGTGTGCTGTCATAAAACTCACTGCCTTCCACCTTACCTCCACACCACTTCCTCCAGCAAGACTAACCTTACCACACGCAACAAGAATCCTCACAGATGAACTCACTTCCATCTACAAGAGTTTTAATTTATGGCAGCAGCTGCAGAAAATTAATTTCTGAGCTGAAAATGGGCTTTTGGAGAATCGGCACAGAGGAAAACCCAGAGGCAAACAATGTCTCTTTGGGAAGACTGGTTCGTATGCTGAGTTATCTGTGAAGTTAAACATGCGGGCGGGATCAGCATGTCATACAGCTGTGAATTAACTATTCCCCTGTCTCAGCATAACAAAACCTGCCAGATTGATTCAGTAATGCATTGAAAATATAACTGTGCACAAGAATTTTGCTGCTGGGTTGCTTTAATACATGTAATATATCAGAGAAGAAAGTGTTTGGTGTTTATTTTCCACAACCAGAAGACTTACATTAGGTCTGGTGAGGAAGAAAACCCACCCTTAGCTATGTAATTCATAACTGAATATTCTGACGCTTGAATTGTGTGTCATGGTCGGCATTAAAATAATATCAGGACCATTGCAAAACATGTCTAGACGCAGAAATTCACAAAGTCAGCCTCTGCGACTAGGGGTAGGGGAGGAGACCCTCCCAACTCTGAATCTTGCAATTTAAATATTTTGCAGATTTTGATTCATAGACTTACTGACAAGCATGTCATGAAGAAATTTATTTTGTTCTGTTGTTCTCCTTCCAGCTAACAGACTGGAAATGGGCACAGGCTTGCCAAACTTGGCTTACACTTCTGGATTTGCAGCGTCACCAGGCTTCTGAGAAATAAATTGGGCCATGACACATGTTATGGTCTTACCCATGAATCCAGGTACCCTGAGTTTGTATGTAGCAGTGGCTTGTGTCTGAACTGATGGTGTTAGAGATAGAGTTGGAACTGAGAAAGCCTTTCAGTACAAACAGAAACTCACAGACACAAGAGTCTCTCCTGTATCTATTAATGTATTCCTACGCAATGCAAATAATCATTTGTCTATGAGGCAAAGCTTTCTAGGATATCCTAAAAATATAATAATAATGATTATGTAGTGCGAGTGGCTTGTGTCTGAACTGATGGTGTTAGAGATAGAGTTGGAACTGAGAAAGCCTTTCAGTACAAACAGAAACTCACAGACACAAGAGTCTCTCCTGTATCTATTAATGTATTCCTACGCAATGCAAATAATCATTTGTCTATGAGGCAAAGCTTTCTAGGATATCCTAAAAATATAATAATAATGATTATGTAGTGCGAAAAGCATTTAAAAAAAGTGAAAACATGTAGGAGGAAAGTGCTGTTGTTAAACTAAAAAGTATAATCCACCAAAAATACTGAGTGCTGAAAGTTTTTATCTTGTGCAGCAAAAAGATGGTACAGTTTATGTTGCATCTATTTCTTATTACAGCAAGTAACTGCTGCTCTAGGTTTTTAAATATAGAAGCACCTTCTAACCAGTAAAATCACATAAGAAAATAGTTCACAGGAACAGATGGGATAATTTGTTGTGCTGGAAGGCTGTCTAATATTTAGTTCATCTGACTAGTACCTCTATAAATGAGTATTTCAAGTATTACAAGACCATAACCACACAGACTTAGGTGCTTAGAGTGGATTCTGTTGTCTGATCTGCTTTTAAATGTCTCTGAAAGAACCAGTGGAGCACTGTCCAGGGGTAGGGGAATTTGTGACGATTGCTCTGATCTAAACAGAGATATCTAGCATCCACACATATTTTGCTGTTACGGTTCTTCATTTTTCAAATAAATATTAATTCAGCACTCGAATGTGAGAACATCATATCTGAAGGAGTACTTTCTGCCCTGTCCAGAGAAATTTAGAAAATATGACTGCTCACAATTCACTTCACATCTTCCTTTTACAAATCCTTATGTGACCAAGTGTATTGGGTTGGCCTGGCTGAATTTTGGTGGC
>NW_009708539.1:2756-19811 GCF_000703405.1 Apaloderma vittatum | reverse complement strand
TATTTATTTATTTATTTTTATTTATAAACATTTATGTTTCTCTGACACTTGAAGTTTTAGTTCTAGGTGTTTCAATTTCCATTCATCAGTATATTTCTCTGTTACTGAGCCATTCCAGGAAGACTTTCCTGTCCTATGATGGGAGACACCCAGGGCTATCAAAATCTTTAGCTAGCCAAAATGAAGCCTTCATTTAAATTCATTGAGCCTAATGTGGAGAGATTTAGTCATTTAACCAGAGTTGAAGGAGTATAAATAAGAAATCTATGACAACATACTCCCCAATGGCCAAAGCACTCAGTTGAGAGGGCAAAATCCCTGAGCTCTGACTTAAAGAAACGTTTGAATTTTACATGAAGCCATCACTGGCTAAAAAAAAAAAATAAAAATAAATAAATACTGAAGTGCAGAGTTGAATCCATGACCCTCCTTCCCAAATGATTATACTAAACACTAGGCAGTCATTTCTCTTATATTTTATCTCTAATTAACTATTATATGTTAACTATATGTTAACTATTATATTCTGACTATTAAATGTTAGCAAAATAGTACATCTTCTCACGAAATGCTGAATCTACTCACTAGATGAGTTTCAATGCTTTTGCTATTTAAAAGCTGGAGTAGTTTTACCTCTTCCCAGTTACTGAAAGAGGACATTCAGGCATTCAGTTAAGGCAGATCTGCAGTCTGTCAGTGTCTGCTGAGGTGATGAGTCTTGCTCGTACTTAGAAGAATGATCTTTCTCCTCTCCATGCATTTACCTTCCCATTGGATTATACAGGTCCAAGTAATAACTGAGAGATATTTGTACCAGAAAAAACAAATACTTTTCATCAAGTACTTTGAGCTGTGTTTCTGTCTTCTGTTTCCCATGCAGTTAAGTATATAATGGTGAAGAATAAATACATATAATACTTTCTCGGTCCCCATGTGTTGCCTGGTCTAGTCGAGAGATGATGTCCCTGCCCAAAACAGGGAGGTTGGACTAGATGATCTCTAAGGTCCCTTCCAGCCTAGGCCATTCTATGATCCATTCTATGATTTACGTGAGTATAAACATTAATCCTATATGAAGAAGGTGTTTCACAAAGTACTTTTTTCCTTCAACTTTTGACTCCATTGAAGTTAGTTTAACATTTTTGCTTGGTTTATTGGTGTAACATAACATTGCAAAAATAAATATTAACATTTTAGAATATGATGAAAATCCAATGAAGTAACTATTGAAAGTTGATAGGATGCTGAACAAGCCTGGTCAGAATTTCAGTTGGTTACACAGGTGATGGTAATCAGAATTTGATTTGGAATATGAGTTGTCATTGATTTCTTCCCAAAATGTCTCGGTTCCTCACCTCTGAAAAATATCTAAGTAAGTCAAATTATATTTATATTTCAATTCAACACATGTTTATGAACTGTTTTGGCTGACCTAGATTTCTATATTTTGGCAACTCAGCTGTTAATTAGAGAACTGCTGGACTCTTCTCTTGCCACATGTAGTCAGTACCTGCCTTACTTTTGCTATCCATAGTGGATGAGAAACACAAAAACAAAAACAAAGAGGTATTGACTGCTGAATAGAAGCTGTTTCCAAAAGATGCCAGGTTATGTTTTCTGCTACACAGTTATCCCCCTTCTTCACCCTCAGATTCTCCATTTTTAGGTTTTATTATTATTATTATTATTCTCATTTATCTCATTACCTAATGTACTATTTTATCTTTCTACTTACTTCCCTGTTGAAAGGATAAAAAAAAATCAGAGAACACTGCTAACTAGGTTTATAACTAAATAAATGAAGATTTGAAAGAAAGCCTGCTAGGAAACACTGTAGCTTTCAGTGCACAATGTTTTGCTGCCTCCTCACTTGATGAGAGAAATCACATTTTGAAGAATACTTTCTACGCAAGACATTTTTCTTCCTATCCTCTTCATTCGCACCACCTGCTTCAGGAAATATATACTTTCCACATACTGCTCAAATGAACTAATCTATTTTCACTATGTGTCCTTTTTGGCAAAATATCTACAGTATTTTCTTTCATAAAGACAAATTCTGTTCTTTTGGTATTTTTCCCCTTCCTTTTTCTTTTTTATTAATAAAAAAATATGATCCCTTATTCCCACTTCAGGGGAAAAAAAAAAGAAAGATAAAAAAAACAAAAGAAAAAAAAGCAAGAGAAAGAGAAAGAGCAAGGAAAAAGCAAACAAAAAAGAAACCATACTGAGGCTGGAGAGATAAAAAATTTTGGGCCAGAACCCAAATCATCTTAAAATGGCATACCTTCATTGAAAATCTGTCTGTGAATATTTAATTGCCTAGTATCTTTTGCGATGACATTCCTGCAGATAGCAGAATGAGGGAAAAACTGCCATTTTTTTATCATTTGGACTGAAATTGCCAATATTACGTCAGCTGAGGAAGATGAATTATTCCATTCAGCTTCTCCTGAAGGTGCTTAACTAGAGGTAGGTCCATGGGAGACCTAGTTTCCCAAACAAAAACACATTTCTTACCAATGCAGAAACTATTTTGCAATATAAATTGTCTGTCAGAATGTGCATTTATCTATCCTTCATTCCAAGTATTATTTTTTTTCCGAGAGGGCAAAAGGGAAATCCTTCCAGGTGAAGAATGGTTTTTTCAGCATTCAAGGCAAATTTTAGGGTTTTATTTTATTTTATTTATTTTATAGCCTCTCCTTTCCCTGAGTTCTAGATGTCTTTTGTTCTACTTCCTGACGCTTCCTGGTATAAGTAACAGAAGGATGCTTTGTATTATGATACTTCTCTGATTTTCATTCTCCATATACGTTGTGAGTTTCATCTTAATCATAGAATCATAGAACCACAGAATGGCCTAGGCTGGAATGGACCTTAGAGATCATCTAGTCCAACTTCCCTGTTATGGGCAGGGACACCTCTCAACTAGATCAGGCTACTCAAGGCTCCATCCAACTTGGCCTTGAACACCTCCAGGGAGGGGACAGCCACAACGTCTCTGGGCAATTTATTCCAAAGTCTTGCCACCCTCGTACTGAACAATTTCTTCCTAAGATCCAATCTAAATCTATTCTCCTTCAACTTAAACCTATTTCCCCTTGTCCTACCGGTGGACACTCTTGTAAAAAGTCCCTCCCCAGCCTTCCTGTAGGTTCCCTTCAGGTATTGGAAGGCAGCTCTTAAGTCTCCCCCAAGTCTTCTCTTTTCAAGACTGAACAATCCCAGCTCCCACAGCCTGTTCTCATAGCAGAGGTGCTCCAGCCTCTGAATCATCCTTGTGGCCTCCTCTGAACTCACTCCAACAGGTCCACGTCCCTCTTATGGTGGGGACACTAGAACTGGATGCAGTGTTTGAGGTGGGGCCTCACAAGAGCAGAGTAAAGGGGGAGAATCGCCTCTCTTGACCTGCTGACCACGCTTCTCTTGATACACCCCAGGATGCAGTTGGCCTTCTGGGCTTCATGAGCGCACTGCCGGCTCACGTTGAGCTTCTCCTCTATCGACACTCCTAAATCCTTCTTTCAGGACTACTTTCAACCCACTCTGTGCCCAGTTTGTATTTATATCTAACCCAAATTTATTAAGGTCAGTAGTAAAGAGATATATCTGTGAGGGTACTTTGTTGTTGTTTGTTTGGTTGGTTTTTTTGTTTGGGAGATTGGGGGAATTGTTTTCTGGAGGATTTTGTTGTTGTTGTTGTTGAGGTTTTAGTTGTTTTTTTTTTGCTTTAGCTGTCTTTGTTCTGGAAAAGTAAACCAAGGAAGGCCTAGATAGTTTAGCTTTCTAGACCTGTTTTTTATAGTTCTTGCAAGGCGCAAAGAGAGAGCCTCTGGCTCACACCAGTTACTGTGCACTGTTTGACTCATTACGTCTCTGTGAATGTTTCAAAATCCCCAAAACTTATGCCAGGGATTAAAAGACCTCTATGTGTTGTCCTGAGTTATTTTATTTGTTTCTTAGTAATCTCTGGAGATTTGGTATTTCTTTTCAAAGGCTGATCCTTGATATACTCTGCATCAATATGGAGAATATACCGAAAGTGGAATTCATAGTGGTCTGAAAATATGTATGTGAAGGACAAAAAGATTTTCATTACTCAAGGAGAAATTGTGTGCCATAATTACACTGAGCACATCATCTGACATTAAAATGTCACCTATATTAGTTGAGAACCCAGAGAGAGAACTTCTATTAAGTGCTGGACGCATGATTTTGTCTTTCAAGGACTAAATTGCCATATACTTGGGGTTGTCATGCACCATTTCTTTAGTCTTCTGATTTCTACAGGTATCAGAATTTGATCTTGCCCAGCTTTAGAAGCAAAGCATAAGATTTCATTTTATTAAAATTAACTTCTGCTACCTTTTTCTTCATTTAAGTCCTTCATTTTCTTCTAGATTTCATTTGTTTTCCTTGTCCTCAGGTTAGTAACAGAGGGAAGATATAGATTGTAAATACTGCTTCATATTCTTTCTAAACAGGTGTGTTCCTATGTTTCTGTCAAAACAGAAGCAAGGCAGAACAGCGATAGCTTCAAAGGTGAAAAAGCCAAAAGATGTATCCAAATGTTACAAGCATGGAGCTGTGATTTTTCATGTTTGTGTTAAGTCTTTTTTCAATAAAGCACCAGCAATAGTTAATGTCTGACTTGGATCCAGTTTCATACCTTGCAGACACTTTTTCAGACAGCATCTGTCTTCCCCTGCATGATGTTAGTAAACCAGGTAGGCAGTCTCACTATTGAAGCAGAAAGAGCACCTCGATGTTCCTATTGCCTTCAGAAAGGCATATCTTCCAACATCAGAATTTACTCAGCGACTAAAGGTATGGTAAAAGCTATGATTTTCTCCACTACTGAGTTTAACACTATTGCTCATCATTATTGGTAATTACCATTGTCTGAGCACCTTCCATAGAAGAACATTAGGAATAAAGATGCCAAAGGAATTCCAGGGTGCTAGCGCATCACTCCTTGTTCACCAGTACTGTACCTCTCAAATTTTTTTGAAGGACTGGTATTAGACTGGATTGGGGCTCGAAGTGGGTATCCATATTTGTAATACTTTTTTCTTGGCTTTGGTTTTGCTTTTCTCAAGGAAGAAGGTCACAGTTTCATATGTTAAAGATGCTGCTGTAATACAAGGCTGGCTGCTGTAGTAGGAGTCTGTGAAGGTTACAGTCAGGATCAGGTGTACTTGAAGGGTCAAACTCTACCTTTCAGTGTTGATGTGTTAAATGGATGTTGAGAGCAGGAGGTGCAGCATTTGGCATCTGAAACCTCTCAAAAATCCAGAGAGACACAAAAATAAAGGGTCACTGAGTGCTAAGGAGCCTTATCAATATACTGTGTAAAGTTCACCTACGGACAGTTTCCCTATTTTTGAATACAGGTCTCAGTGAAAGCACACCAAAACATGTAAGAACCTTTCTCCTGTCTTCAGAGTGTTTGCGATTCTTGAGGTCATGTTTTTAAATACTATTAATGATGCAAATGGGCCTAGTATCATTTCTATACATGAGTCATTAAATATTCCAGGCAAGACAGTCTCTAAAGACATCATTCAGGATGTAATATATAGTACTAGGAAGCTGTAAGGCATAGGAAAAGCATACTTCCTGTACTTCCTAATCCCTTCCTCTCTCCACCCTACTGCCCACCTCACATTCTTTGTTACAAAATTGGATGCCAAAATCGAAAAAGGGAACAGTCTCTGAACTATCACAAAAGAGTCGAGTTCATGAACACAACTCAGCTGGGAAATAAATACTAGCATAGTTTACTAAGCTCGTGTCCCAGCCAAGGGCAGGGCAGATTTCATGCTGCTACAGGGCAGCACAAAACCTTGGCAATGAGGATGCAACTCATAGGAAGACCAAAGACTGGACTGTCTTGGATCAAGCTCAACAAAGCAGATGAAGAATTATGCCTGACTGCTGTAGTTTGTTGTGAAAAAGCATGAATAGCTTTAGGAAAAATTAGTTATTTTACTGCTTAAAAGGAAGAAAAGCTGCCAGTTACAATTTTAGAACATATATTCTAGAGGAAGAAAAATGTAGGTAAATTCCAGAAGCTGATGTTAATTTTGAGGCGTGTATTAGATATTATTAACAATAATGGTGTGAACAAATATGTTACATTAAAATAAATAATAGAAGTTCAACACTTCTAATGCTTAAACTCTTACTGAAAGTGAAAGTTTCCATTCTTGGAAACTAAAGGTGATGAAAAGAGAAATCAGATCACAAAAGCAATAACATCTGAAAAATCTGGGATCATAGAATCACAAAATCAAAGAATGTTAGGGGTTGGAAGGGACCTCGAAACATCGTCTAGTCCAACGCCCCTGCCAGACCAGGATCACCTACAGTAGGTCACAGAGGAACTCGTCCAGGCAGGCCTTGAATGTTTCTGGAGAAGGAGACTCCACAACCTCCCTGGGCAGCCTGTGCCAAGGCTCTGTCACCCTCATAGTGAAAAAGTTTTTCCTTATGATTATGTGGTATATCTTGTGCTCCAGTTTGCACCCGTTTCCCATTGGACATCACTGAGAAGAGCCTGGGTCTGTCCTCCTGACACTCACCCTTTACAGATTTATAAACATTCATGACATTACCCCTCAGCCTCCTCTTCTCCAAACTAAAGAGACCCAGCTCCTTCAGCCTTTCCTAACGAGGGAGATGTTCCACTCCCTTCATCATCTTTGTGGCTGTGCTGGACTCTCTCAAGCAGTTCCCTGTCTCTCTTGAGCTCAGGGGCCCAGAACTGGACACAATAGTCCAGACGTGGCCTCACCAGGGCAGAATAGAGGGGCAGGAGGATCTCTCTTGACCTACTAGCTACTCCTGTTCTAACACACCCCAGGATGCCATTGGCCTTCTTGGCCACGAGGGCACATTGCTGGCTCATGGTCATCCTGCGGTTCACCAAGACTCTCAGATCCCTTTCCCCTACACTGCTCTCCAGCAGTTAATTCCCCAACTTATACTGGCACATGGAGTTTTTCTTTCCCTGATGCAGACTCTATGCTTACCCTTGCTATATTTCATAAGATTTCTCCCCGCCCAGCCCTCCAGCCTGTCCAGGTCTCTTTGAATGGCAGCACAACCTGCTGGTGTGTCAACCACTGCTTCCAGTTTTGTGACATCAGCAAACTTGCTGACAGTGCACTTTGCTCCCTCATCCAGGTCGTTGATGAGTATATTGAATAGTTCTGGCGTCAGTATTGACCCCTGAGGAACTCCACTCTGCCCGACTGACCACAACTCTGACTTCTTTCCTTCCACTGGTTCACAATCCACCTCACTACTTGGTCATCCAGACCACACTTCCTCAGTTTAGCTACAAGGATTCTCATGTGGGAGATGGTGTCAAATGCTTTAATGAAATGCAAATAAACCACGTCCACTGCACAGTCACCATCCATCCACCTGCTTATATCTTCATAAAAGGCTATCAGGTTGGTCAAACATGACTTCCTGTTGGCAAAGCCTTGCTGACTGCTCCTAACAACCCTCTTATCCTTGATATACCCAGAGACAGCACTGAGGATAAATTGTTCCATCACCTTATTGAGAGAGCTGTGGGTTATTTAGATTTGAGAAAAGAAGGCTGAGAGGAGACCTTATCAATGTCTATAAACATCTCAATGGCGGTGCAGGGAGGATGGAGCCAGACTCTTTGTAGTAGTTCCCAATGACAGGACAAGGGGCAACAGTCAAAGCTGTAACAAAGGAAGCTTCATTTAAATATGAAGAAGAACTTCTTTGCTGTGAGGGTGATAGAGCACTGGAACGAGTGTCCCAGGAAGGTCATGGAGACACCATCTTTGGAGACTTTTAAAAACCCTTCTGGATGCAGTTCTGTGTAATGTGTTTTAGCAGAGGGATTGGACTAGACTAGGTTGCTTCCAACTCCAACAATTCTGTGGTTCTGTAAAGATATTTGACATATTTTGCAGGGGTTATAGACAGCACGTATTATCCAGTGTGAGTCATACTAGAGTATAATGTGACATGGTTCAAGTCCTTCTGAGTGGACAAACACCTAGAGCAAAATTTTCAGTTGTGGTTTGCTGTTTTCATTTTTCTGTAGGAAAGAGAAATCTCATTTTAAGCAAGTTTGGGAGTAAAAAGAAAAGGTATAGATGCAGGGACATTAATCTGATGTGGATAACTTATGTATCTCAGGGTCCATATTTTAAGTAAATGTTCACTGCATCATTAAACTTGGGCATTTACAGTATGCATCAAAAATAGAAACTTTGTTCAGTCAGAAGTCAAAAATTTGCAAGACAGGGTGTAAAATGGCATAATTCCATGGATTTCCATGGAGCTGCAGCAATTTACATCAGCTGAGAGTCTGGCCCACAATCTCCTCAACAAAAATAAAGTCAAACTGTGAATATGGAAAAGCAGGAATCTGCTTAACTTCTTTTGACTTTGAGAAGGTTACAGACAAGGTTGACAGTGTCAATGCATACAGCATGATTTATCTGGAGTTTCAGAAAGCCCTCAATAAAGTTCCACATGACAGGCATCTGTTTAAGTTAAAAGCTACAGGCATCCAGGATAAGCCATGGAAGTGAACAAAAAAATAGTTAAAAAACAAAACAAAACGGCTACCTGCATGACGAGTTAGACTTCTTCTCAGACGAGGCTGATAACGACAATGTTTTTAACATAATTATGTTAGTTTTTGCAGTTGCAGGAGATAGTTGAAAATGTTTATTGCAAAAAGATAAAGAAGGAAAAAAGAAGAAAGGAGAAAAGTTGCAAATAATCTGAGCAAGATTAATTTCTATCTAAACTGACTGTAGACTTACAATTGTTTTACAGATTGTTGCAGCATTTGGTCAAGAAGGGTGGTGGAAAATAAACACTTGCAATGAAGCAGGAAACCCACTCACCAGCAGCTGAGTGGAATGCAGCTGCCTAAATGCAGCCAAGCTACAATCAGCTCCAAGTTGAGAGCTTGTTATAGTGAAGGGAGGAGGATACAATCAGGCTAGATCAGTAGAGAGAGCAGACTCCCCTTTGATCTTCTTTCGGCTTTCATGCATGTATAAAAAAATGCAGATAAAACAGACCCATCATTTTCTGTAAATTAAAGGAATTTTCCCTCCCTCAAATTATCGAGCCATATTTTTAACATGTGCTTTCAAACAAATTAAAACAGCTTGAATAAAAGGGACTTAAATATATTGAATGCACAAAAGTAGGAGTTCTGCATAATCAGCTTCCAAGAGTTCTTAAATCTCTGTCTATAAGCTGTTTAAAAGTAAATTAAAATTATTCCTTAATGAAATACAAATCTGAAGTCACTTGAATAACTAATCATTTTATGACCCATGCAGTGAATTTTTAATGCCTGCCTCTACCTGATTATTTTAGATATGTCTGTGTTGTAAATTAAAAGCTACATAAATCATTAATGTGTTGATACAGATCAGTGAGCTGATTACGCTGTATCTGATTCCTCAGGATGTACAGTATCTGATTCACCTTGCTCTTATTTTATGGAGTCCAGATTTATTCCACATTTGTTCTTGGTTAAAACCTTATTTCAAGAATTTGAACGGACTTTGTACAGGATATACAGCACTGAGTTTACCTACATCTTATAGATCTGCAGCTTGCAAAAAAAAAATCAACCAGAGGTAAAGAGGCTATTATTTCTATGACAATTACAGTGTACTTGCAGAAAGCATTTTATCCATGGCACTTAAATTGTTTTGCAGCTGTTAATTAAGCCTTACAGTTCATGAAACTCCTTTGAAGTAGGTAACTATTAAGACTTCTAGCTACAGCCTGGTAAACAAGGACAGAGACATTGACCATTTGAAATAGGTATAGATTTGGAAATAGAAGCCAGGTGTTGTCACTTTTAGTTGGCTGCTTTAATGGGTAGAAAAAAATATAATCCTGTAAGAATAAAAAGCACACTTTAAAAGTACAAGCTGAGTCCCTGAAGTGAAGGAGAGAAAAATTAGATCTGTAAAATATTTTAAACTCATGGACTATTGAAGTTGGCACAGGTTTGTATGTGGAAATTGGCTGAAAGTGGAAAGACAAGCCCAGTGGAATAACATTTTACCTTTACCTAGACCAGTAACAGGAATTTTCCCTCTCTTATTGGATCCCATGATTCTCCTGCGTTAATGAGCAATCAGATGTGTCCATAACTGCTGCAGTGGAAGTGCTGTTGCTGTCGTTTTGTTTTAATTGTTGCCACAATCAGTTGCCTTGAACTGTAAAACAATTTGTGAATGATATTTACTTGTTTCGTTTTTTCTGATCTTTCCTTCCGCCTTCTATGAATGAGCTTTGTTTCCTGACAAAAGCAATCCATTTGCTGAATACAGTTAAACAGGCACAGTTTAACTGGAAATCTAATAGCGGTGTTCATGTGCAATTTTGCTTTTATTGGTGTGTGCCTCTATGCTAAATTTAAGCCCTATATAATGAATGCTTGCAATGGAATAGGGCACTACAGAAAAATTCCACTGATGTATGGAAGAGAGTTTACGTGTGGTCTGAGCGTAAGATAAAGTTTTTACAAGACCAAGCTCTTTGTCATGGAAATACATTCTGGTTTTACTACAAGATAAAAGAAAATAAGTCATTTTACGCTATGCAAAGATAGAGCTTGTGAACATTAAAAAATGTATGCGTACAGAAAGGTCCACTCACATCACTTTTTAGCCTTTTCCAGACTGAAAATCAAACAATGCAGAGAGCATTTTTAAAGAAGATACCATACGTAATTTTGAATGGAGGAAAGGATGAAAACTACAATCAGGTCAAAGTATATTTACTCTCACTTACACTTGTATAAATCCAGAATTACTTCCCTGGAGTGTCATGGGTTTGAGTCTGATGCATTTTTTTGTAAAAAAAGAGAGTAGGCTCCTGCGAAACTTCAAGGGCCTCCCCCACTCCAGGTAGGGTTGGACCTGCCTCTGGCTAGGGCTAGGCGAACCAACATCTCTGCAATCAAGCTATTTAAGAGGTGATCCTATTGTTCTTTCTTTCTCTTTTGTTTTTGTCTAGTTTCAAGCTGTCCTGTCTTTAATGTCGGGGAGTTCTCTGTTGGAGGAGGAGGAGGTGAGAGGAGAACAAAGGAACATCCCTCTGGGAAGAAAGAGGGGGACAAGAATCCCAGAGGAGGAGGAGAAGGAGAAGGCTGCCGAAGCAGGACCCCTCCCTTAAGCCCGTGTTGGCTGAGATGGCTGGAAAGTGATGGCCTGACACTTAAGGGGACTAATGGTGGCAAGAACGTCCAGGATGAGGCAGTACATGCAGACCCTCATGTGAGAGGGGACAGAGACTGAGCATGAGCAGGTGACGTGCTTGAATCAATCTGTGGCCCTGAGGGACTCAAGAGGAGGAGGAGGATTGCCTCCTGTGAGGTGGACACCATGCGGCAGGAGGGAGAGACTGTAAGAAGATGTCTTTCTCAAGGAGAAGCTGCCAGATGGACCGCACCCCCCACCCCTGCCCTGCTTGTACTGACAGGGGGAAGGAAGTAGCCAGGAAGATGGAGAAGTATATTCAAGATCAAGTCATATTTATTTATGTATTCCTCCTACTATCCTACTTCTAAAATAGTGGTAGTGAATACTACGTTTTTCTCTCCAAGTTGCTCTGGTTCTTTAGCAGTCATCTTAAATGGTGGACTATTACCCTCCCTAACCTTAATCTCAAACCTTTGAGCCTTTGTAGTTGAATTGTCTTTCTCCACATCACTGTTGAAATGAGTGTGGTGGGAAGAATGAGCTAGAGACCACTTTTTTTTTTTTGGTGCCAGTCGATTTGAACCATGGCACTGGAGTCAGCAGTGGTACCTTGGATTTTAAGAAAGTTATTGAGACTAGAACCTGTTCCATCGTATTATTAATACAGAAAACTGCAATTACTACTCTGAAAAATAACAAAGAACCTGTCAATTTCTTTCTTTATCTTTGTTTGATCTGGATTGCTGATGTGCCTTTTTTTTGCAGCATCTGGTGGATGTTAATTTACAGAATATGATTGTGACTTCTGCTGATAAGGACTCATTTGTTTTTGTTTGGTTCTTTGTAAGCTAGCCAACGGTTTGGGATAGTTAGGAGGGGAGCAGAAGGGGAAAAGTGTGGGGAGAGGGAGGGGAAACCTTTTCAGCCCATTTTGCACATGTACTGCACATTGTGTTAATGGTGGCATTGAAATAAAAAGCAAGTCGTAAAGGCTTGCTGACATAAGAAAAAATAAAACCCTTCATGTGTTCCAAGTATACTTGGAATGGCTTTTTTTTTTCTTTTTTGAATTCTCATTGGTCTCCTAACCTTTTTTGTGCAAGATATGACAAAATATGTATCAGTCAATTGTGCTGAAGTCTCTAACAGAAGTGTCTACCAGTCTCCATAATTTTAAAACCAGAAAGGATTGTCACATTGCCTGCTTTCACCTCCTGGATTAAGTTAACTGTAAATTTTTACTCAGCTATTCTTGCAATGTGGAAAGCGTGTTCAGCCTGGATTTATAAGTAAGTGCAGCCAAGCTGAGCAATATGTGGTGCAACCAAGGCCTGTCTCAGCAAGAGCTCTTAACAAGAATAGTACTAATTGTTCTGGCAGTCAATGGCTAGTGGAGCTCATTTATTCAGTAAATACCATTAAAAAGAAAAATCAGTTGTACTTTGGTATTTAAATACAAGCAGACAAAGTTTATTTTTAGTTGCATTATAAGCTGTTCTGAAACTATTATTCTGAACACCCATATATGATATCAAAATAGCTCTCAAATCAAAACTTTATTTATTCTGATATTCATTTTTTATTAGCTTTGTTTTTTCATTACTATTACTACCAAAATTATACTTTCTTCTGGTGCAAAATATCTCAACCCCTCTAACACTTCGCCTCAAGATCAAGGACTTATTTTCTTTCTTTTTTCCTTTTTTCTTTTTTTTTCCCCCTTTTTTTGGTGGATTTTGCTTGGGGAGGAGGGAAAACAGTGAGTTTGTTTTGGGTTATTTTTATTAGTTACCGTCATCATGTTAGTGTTCTTCCTCGTGAGCTCATTCAGGTAACAAAAATTTCTTTCCAAACACAAAGTGAAGCTAATAATTTTTGTCTTCTGTGAATTTGTGTCTAGCAGTTGATTGACATTAACATCTAAAAGATAAATGTATTCCCTTAAGGAAAAAAAAAAATCAAGTAGAGAAGGCAGGAGACCTTAATGGATAAACAAGGAGCCCCTGGAAAATCTCAAACAGAAGAGGGAAATTTACAATATCTGGAAAAAGGTCTGTTTAATTCAGAAGGTTATAGAAATGCTACCAGAGAGTATAGAGGCTCAATAAGAAAGGCTAAGACTCTCTTGGAACTTAGGCTGGCTACGAAAATGAAAGAAAGCAAGAAAATTTTTTCAAATACATCAATGAGAAAAGGAAGAGTAGGAAGTGTGTCCACCACTAAATGAGGTGGGAGACAAGAGAGGATGCAGATGTGGCAGAACTACTTAATGTCTTCTTTACCTCAGTCTTTACACCTAAAGCCAGCCCTGAGGGATTCCAGTCCCTAGAAGCAAGGGACCAAAACTGGAGTGAGGATGACTCTCCACTGGTCAGTGAGGACTGGGTTAGAGACCACTTGGAGCAGCTGAAAATGCACAAATCCACAGACCTCGAAGGAGCACATCCACATGTGCTGAGAGAGCTGACTGACGCTGTTGCTGAGCCCCTCTCCATCATTTTTGAAAAATCGTGGGGAACAGGAGAGGTGCCTGAGGACTGGAAGAAAACTGATACCACTCCAGTCTTCAAAAAGTGCAAGAAGGAGGACCCACTACAACTACCCACTACCAACCACAGATCGGTCAGCCTCACCTCCATCCCTCAGAAAGGTGATGGAACAGCTCATTCTGAAGGCCATCTCTAATCAACTGAAAGAAGAGAAGGCTATCAGGGAGAGCAGTGGATGTCGTATACCTTGACTTCAGTAAGGCTTTCTATACTGTCCCCCATAATATCCTCATAGGTAAACTCAAGAAATGTGGGATAGTTGAATAGACTTTGATCAAAAAGGGCAATTAGGAGGACCATGGCAACTAGAGGCCGGTCAGCCTCACTTCCATCCCTGGAAAGATGATGGAGTGGCTCATTCTGAGGGCCATCTCTAAACAATTGTAAGAAAATAAGGTTATCAGGAGCAGCCAGCTTGGATTTACCAAGGGGAAATCTTGCCTGACTATCTGATATCCTTCTAAGAAGGAATGACCAAAAGGGTTGATGAAGGGAGAGCAGTGGATGTCATATACCTCAATTTCAGAAAGGCTTTTAATATTGTCCCCCATAATATCCTTGTAGGTAAACTCAAGAAATGTGGGATAGGTGATTAGACTGTGACATGGATTGTTAACTGGCTCAACAAGAAGGCTCAGAAGGTTGTGATCAGTGGGTCAAGTTGGAGGCCTGTGGCCATTGGTCTTTTCCAGGGGTCAATACTGGGTCTAGTTTTGTTCAATAACTTAATCAGCAACCTGGATGAGGCTGCAGAACGCATCCTCAGCAAATTCACTGATGATACAAAACTGGGAGTGGTGGCTGACACACAGGAAGCCTGTGCTGCCATCCAACGAGATGTGGACAGGCTGGAGAGCTGGGCAAAGGGGAACTCATGAAGTTCAATAAAGGCAAGTATAGAGTCCTGCTTGTGGGGAGAAATACAAGACATCAATGCAGATTAGTTGTTGTCCTGCTGGAAAGCAGCCCCTTAGAGAAAGACCTTGGAGTCTAGTGGACAGTGAGTTGTCCATGGGACAGCCATGTGCCCTTGTGGCCAAGAGGGCCAATTGGATCCTGGGGGGCATTAAGAAAAATGTGTCCAGCGGGTCTAGGGAGGTTCTCCTCCCCCTCTACTCTGCCCTGAAGAGACCACACCTGGAATACTGTGTCCAGTTTTGGTCTCCCCAATTCAAGAGAGACTGGGACCTACTGGAGAGAGTCCAACAGAGAACTATGAGGATGATCAAGGGACTGGAACATCTCTCCTGTGAAGAGAGACTGGGAGAACTGGGGCTGTTTAGCCTTGAAAAGAGAAGGCTGAGAGGAGATCTTATTAATGTATACATATATCTGAGGAGTGGGTATCAAGAGGAAGATGTCAGTCTCTTTTTAGTAGTGCCCAGTAGTAGATGAAGGAATAATGGATTTAAGCTAGAACATAGGAAGTTCCACATCAACCTGAGGAGAAACTTCTTCACTGCGAGGGTGATGGAGCACTGGCACTGGCTGTCCAGAGAGGGTGTAGAGTCTCTTTCTTTGAAGACTTTCAAAATCCTCCTGGACACATTCCTGTGTGTCCTGCCCTAGATGATCCTGCTTTAGCATAAGGGTTGGACTAGATTATCTCTAGAGGTCCCTTCCAACCCGTAACTTTTTAAGGTTCTATGGTGTTATGTTTCTATGAAAAGGTGTAACTCAGTTGAAATTATTGTTCTGTTTGGAGTAGTTAAAATATATCTCTTGTACATTTCCTGATGTGTCCCCAGTTTTTCTTGATGAAAATAGCAATAGAGTCTATCCTGTCTGCCTGTTGTTTACTTTTATAAGGGTTAAACCCTATTCATCTTCACCTCTCAGAGTATCTCTCCGCTGATCAAGGAAGGAACCTATGTTGAGTAGGGACTTGAGTTAATCATTTAAATTTAGGTGGCATGAATCTGGATCCTAATCTCCTATTAATTAGTTAAGGTAAATAATGAAGATAATAGTGTTTTGCTGTGTCCCTAGCAGGTGCAATGGTGGTGAAATTTAAGGAATAGAGTTAGAGAACACCAGACAAGATTTTAAACTGATTTTATAGTTTTATCACCTGTATCTCCAGGGAAACCTTCTCCAAACTAAAGCAACTTTTTTTGTTTCACAACAGGAATAAGACAAATAGCAGCAGAGATCCTTCAGAGGTTCGTAAGTCACATCCATACTCACCGTCTCCTCAAAAAATACAGTTTTGGAGAAACTTTACACTCCTTATATGCCTTGTCCTAGTTAAATATATCCATATACTTTTTTAAAAAAAAACTTAAAATGAAAGATAGGACACTTTACATATATTCTCATTAATATCAGCTTCTAATTTATTTCTTTTGCAGTTATTTTGCAATGCCTTCTGTGCAGCTGCACTCCAATTTGTTTTACAATAGTGGTAATAGTGACTTTTTTTTTTCCTTAAGATTTGAGATGTACCCAATGAGTGTCCTCTTCCACATATATGGGCAGTCCCTTCAAGTAACGAGCATTTCATTTAGAACATTTTGCAGTTCTTTCTGCCACACCACAGCACTGGCAGAGCTATTAAAAACAGCATCACACAATGTTCTCTCAGACTAGAAGGTGGCATAGAGGATCCTACAAAAACAGGGTTGTGAGGTTAAATGAGTTTAAACAAAGCAACTCTGACAGAAAATATTACATGTTATTAACTGAAACCTCGAAAATGTTGATGCTGCAAATAATAAGTTTTGGTAAAATTTTATTCATTCTGTGTAAGGTACACTCTTTCTACAAACAAGTTCAATATAAATTCTTGCTTGAATTTAAGGGCCTTTCAAATACATCTTTATGGTAATTTCAGACATGTCTTGATCCTGGTAATATAGCCCCTGCTTGGTGTTTTAAGGCTTTGATCCTTAGATGACAGAAATCACCCTAGTTCCACTCAAATAATTTTGCTTCAGCTATAGCGTTGCAATCCAGACAACAGTACTCTTGAAAGATCCTGGTGAATATTGGTGAAGTGTTTCATCATACTTTTTGGGATAAGTAGCTGTTGGGGGAAATTTCTTAAAGGTAAATTTCAAGCCCTAATTCTCCTTGACTTTTACTGAATGTCAATGAGATGTTGAGTCATACATTCAGAAGTAATTACACACTAAAATAAAAGAATAGGTGGCTAGTGATGTTCTGTGAAAAGAAAGACAGAAGAAAAGAAAGAAGGAGGGATAGAAGAAGGAAGGAAGGAAGGAAGGAAGGAAGGAAGAGAGGGAGGGAGCGAGGAAGGAAGGAAG
>NW_009708539.1:0-2358 GCF_000703405.1 Apaloderma vittatum | reverse complement strand
AAAAAAGAAAAATTAAAAAAAGAAAAAAGAAAAAAAGAAAAAAGAAAAAAAAGAAAAAAGAAAAAAGAAAAAAAGAAAAAAGAAAAAAAAAGGAAAAAACCCAAAGCCTACAACTGAAACCTTAACAGGTGTCCAAATCCAAAATGATGATAATCTGTCACTTTATAACTTGAGAATTACCAATAACTCTCATGGCAAAGTTCTCTAAAAAGTCTATAATTAATTTTTTTGAGACTGCATTAACATTTCTGAGCAGTTTAGAAGCTATCTAGTGCCTGAACTCACATGGAATGCATAAAAAAGTGAGCATTTATCTCAACTGAGTGTCCTATTTGTGATGTGTTCTCAGAGTAAAACTAATGTACAAGCCATGGATGTCTATCTCAGATGATTCAAAAGAAACCCCCAGCTGTAAAATATTGAGATATTGAGATACTCAGGTGTCCTGACCTGAGAAGCTCAGGTGTCCTGACCAGAACATTCCAGGGCACAGAATAATTACTTATTAATCAAGGAGTTTCATCAGTTTTTGTACTAGCTGCTTGATATTAGTGCCCTCTTCAAAAATAAAAATTTGATACAGTTGTTCACTCATTCCTGCAGCTTTTCTTTTTTTTTTTTCTCAGTTAACATCTGAAAAGAGACCAGTGGCGAAAAGTGTATTGCCCAGACTGAGTGGTGGACCTGCCACCCGTTGGATGCTGCAGCACATTGTTTTAGAGACTCCCACCTGCCATATATTTCCAAATGACAGGAGAGATCTGCTAATCTAGATGGTGCAGAGGGAACTGATAAGTTGTTGTCTTGATCATAATGCAAACAGAGTTGCTGTTCTGTGACCTGACTAAAGGGAATGAATCATGACTCTGTGGTTAAGATCACCTGAAAAGGCAGCTCTCTGGGCACTAACTCACACATCATCCTATCGAGGAAACAGAAAATCACAGAAACACATAGTAGTTTAGTTTGGAAGGGACAATAAAGATCATCTAGTTCCAACTTGTCTGCCATGGGCAGGACATCTTAGACTAGACCAAGTTGCTCAAAGACCCATTCAGCCTGGCCTTGAATATTTCCAGGGAAGGGGCATCCACAGCTTCTCTGGTGAGCCTGTTCTGTTGCCTCACCAACTTCACAGAAAACATTTCCCTCCTAATATCTGTCTTTACTCTCAGTTTGAAAATATTGTCCCTCATCCTATTACTATACTCTGTGATAAAGAGCCCTTCCTCATCTTTCCTGTAGGCCCCGTTAAATTACTGGAAGGCTGCTATAAGATGTCCCTGAAAATGGCTCATTGTAGTGCAGCATGCCCTGAGAGATGTGATGAACCCCTTCTCTGAGTGGATAAAGTCTTCCAGAATGGACTGAACTGTAGTAAGATAAAGTTTGACACAATATTGTATTGCTGAGGAATAACCCAATGCCACCTCTAGCTCCACAGTTTGTGGTCAAAGGCTTCAGTGGCAACAACTGATGTGGGATGACCAGCTCAAGTAGAGGTGACATTTTGCTCAGAATGGCCTTCCTTTTCACCGTATTGTTTACTGTCTTGTTTAGTATTCCTTCCTGCATCTCCTTTCATGGCTGGCTCAAATAAATGGAAAGATTTAATAACCTAAGTGGGCTAATTTAGAGGAACAACAGAAGGGACGGAGACAGATGAAAGCAATATTGTGGTTGACAGCACTGAAGGCATCTGCAGCTTAGTGTTGGAGAGCCTTGGTGACAATGTGTGGTGTCTATGTGTCTTCTTGGAGACTGAATGTTGGTCAAGTAGATCAATCTGATCCAGTAGGTTACTTACATTTTTATTTGCTGTTTACAAGAACGAATTAAATCTTCAGAGTTTGTTTTATGTACAATTCCAATTTTAAAAATTATTACAAACTACTTTTAAAGAATTTATGTGACATAATCACTGAAATTTACTAGACCTTCTAGAAATTTCACAAATTTTTTCGTGATGAGTTGAATATTCTCGTTTCAAGATAGTACTTGATATTTGGTAGACTTTTTAACTATTCTCAATGGTTGTAAACAAACCTAATTCTTCCTAATATGACTCAGAATCTTTCACATACAGCATTTCTAAACCAAATTCAGATTCTGACAAGGTGAGGGAATATTTATTATGTTTATGCCATTAGATATTAACAATATCTAATATTAACAATAGTAAGCAATCAGGAGGATGAATTTCCGTTAAATCTTACAAAAAAGTTACAAAAGCTTTCTCATTTGGGTGGTATTCTTGAAAAAAATTCAATTCTAATTAAGCAGGATTAGTAACAAAGAAACCCTGAATAAAGTCTGAATTCTAAATCAAATACAAATAATTAATAATATAATAATAAA
>NW_009708538.1:19597-40419 GCF_000703405.1 Apaloderma vittatum | reverse complement strand
AAGTCGCGCTTCACCTCGCACCCCTCCCTGCATGGCGCCCTGGACACCCTCACCCACGCCACCAACTTCCTCAACACGATCCTCCAGAGCAATAAGTCGCGGGAGCAGAACTTGCAGGAGGACCTGGAGTGGTACCGCTCCTCCTGGAGAGGGACCCCAACATCTCCAGGGCAGCTATCACATTCAGCACAGAGCCTTTCTCCGCCACCCCGCAGGTTTTCCTCCAAGCCAGCAGGCACGAGAGCCAGGTCCTCCTGCAGGACTTGTCCTCCTCAGCTCACCGCCTGGCCAATGCCTCTGTGGAAACGGAGTGGTTCCACAGCTTGAAGCGCAAATGGAGACCACATCTGCACAGGAAGGTCTTGAACACAGGCCCCAAAACTTTGGAGAACAGCTGGAAGAAGCGGGAAAGCTTCTCTGCTGACAAGAACCACATCAGGTGGTCTTCACCTTACCTGGAGTGTGAGAATGGGAATTACAAACCCGGCTGGCTAGTGACTCTCTCGGCGGCTTTCTATGGGCTGCGGCCGAACCTCCTCCCCGAGTTCAGGTAGGAGGAGTGTTCCTCTACTTGTTTTCTGTTGAGAAGGGGGGCAGAGTGGGGTTTTGGTTCTGCCACCCTCCTAGGGAAGGGTGTGCTGTGTCTCTGGAGTGACCTGACCAACCCTTGCCGAATGAGCTGTTCAGTCACACCACAGAGCAACCTCAGGCCTTCCTGTTGAACTCTACCTTTGCGTGCCTTAGGGAGTTCTTGCTCAGCAAAAGAACTGCTTTCCTTGTAGCCTATAATACAGTGTTTGCTTTAGCTGCTCCCACTGAAACACGTGTGCATATGGGTTCTGTTCCTGGTGTGCTTCTAGTGGGGAGAGGAGAGCAGTGGTTGCTAGTTTAGTTTATTTTAGACTGCAGGAGGTGTTATTTCTTCCTACTGCACAATTAAACCTGGCTTGACCCTAGCTTTGATTTTAACCAACTGAGAAATAAAGTTGTTATGCTGCTACACTGTTATTTCTGGTCTCCAGAGTACATCCACAGTGGGATGCTTGAGCCTGGTCAGTGGTGAGTACATTTGTAGGTAAATAAGTGTTTGTGACTGCAATCCTGTCCCAGTGCATGTGGCTACATCCTGAACTGGGAATAGGAAAGCTTTCCTTAGGACAGTCCCTCGTTACCTAGTTATGTAGCTGTTACCTGGCATATGTAATGAATTGCTTTTATTACTTTTTTTTTTAATTGCTGCTGCTGCCAGGACTCTGCCTCTGGGCTGTGGCCAGCAGAGAAGAGGGTATAAAAAGGCCTTTCTTGTGTGTTTGTGTTCTGATAGCAAAGAGAGATTTCTCCAAGGAATGAGAGCAACCTGTGGGGTACGAGATATCAGATTTTCCCACTGGCGCTTCTGTGGTGTTGGTTCACAGGTAACTCAGTCCCTTGGGGAATGCCCACTGCCCAGAAGTAGCTAGCATTTGGCAGGGGCTAGGAGAGGAGCATAGAATGTGCTTTGTGGTGTGAGCCAGTAATAGGTAAAGGTAGACAAGATCACAGCAGACACCAGAGCGATTTTGCCACACCTAGGTGGCAAGGCAGTACTGTTTATGAACACTGGTTTTCTTGGCTTAGTCTGAAATGCAGTGGGAGCAAAGAGGTATGAATGTAGTTGCATATCCTTGAAAAAAAATTTGTTGAAGATAGGGTGAATGTTATTTCTCTCTCTATTAAATTGCCTTTGGCCTTGAAATTTTCATGCCTGTGGGTCTGGTAGAGTTAGGGTAAAATGAGCTTACTTGCAGGCTATTTGCTGCTGAATTCCTCTTGAGACCCAAAGCCCAAGAATAGCTCTGTAGCAGAGCTCTTCTGGACCTTAGCAGGTGTTCCAGAAAAGTTCAGGAAACTTCTCATAGCTCATTGAAATGCAGTATGTCACCCTTGATGAACTTCAGGATGCAGATGAAAGCCAGTGTAGGCTCATATTCTCTTGTTGGGGACAGAGGTTCACATAACCTGAAGAACCACCAGGCCAGGATGGCAAGCCACTAACCAGCCATCTGAGAATTTAGATCTTAATGTAAAGCTTAATTCAAAGAATCTTTAACCTTGACTTCAGTGAAGAGCAAATAGATGCCTTTTAAGCAGAAGAGTCAAAAGCTGAGCTCTGTGTCAAGATCCTGTGATGCCAGGAAGTATCTCAGTGGTGTAGGTTTCTGCTGTGATAGCTCTGGGGTGCAGAACAAACCAGGGCCGTTTTGGACGAATACTGGCTGACCATGGCAACCAGTAGAGGTCCTCCTGGGTTCGGTACGGAGCACTGCCTTCACTTCCTCATCTTCCCAGCCTCTGTTTACCATGTGGGAGTCACTTCAGTTGGAAAAATAGAATAATGCCTTGTAACTCTGATAATTCTAAGGACATCCGTTAAGCTTGGAGAACCTCTTCTTGTTTAGAAGGTCTTGCCGTGCAAGTTCAAGGTGTTGTATTGCTGTCATACCGAAGAGTTATGACAAAACTAACAAAGTTCTGTTGTATCGAAACCGAAGATGAATTGGTACACATTTCTAAGAAAATGGGTCAGTATGTTTTTGGTAACTATATGAGGAAGCAGGTGAAAGTAGTACACATATGTGTATATATATATACACACACACACACATATATATATATATATATATACACGCACGCATTCTGACAAGCTCCTGTGTTCCTAGTTTGAGGTATGTTACATGAAGGATGGACTTCTAGTAAAAGCTTTTTATTTGAGATATTGGAAAAGTAACTCTGCAGTGATGTAGGAGATACTATAAACAAAATAATCTTTTCCCAAGATTTGTGGGATGTCTTAATATTTGCACAGTATTTTCTATATTTGATAGGCACACAGCCTCAGTGTGAGTTCTTCAGAGAAGAAATGGTTTAAAGTATAAGCAGGTAATAAAAAAAATTGTAAAATCTACCATGGTTATTAGAACGTTAGTATTAATTACTATAAGTTGCCTCTTGAAATAATCTTTATTTCCCCTCACCATCTGTCTACTTTAAATTCCTGTTTAAGGCCCATATGGTAAAAAGTAGTATGTATTAACTTACATCTTTTGAGAAAGCGACATTGGTCCTCCCAATAAAATATCTTCAAACCATCTGTTAGGAACATGGTAATGGATCCATTTACATACTCCTTTCGTTTAATAGTCTGGCATGAGGTCATTGATGGTAATTCAGTGCATGCCACTGTAATGGTCTTCTGACAGTTTATGTACTTTCTTCATTGCTGACATTAAGTTTATAGTATGGTACATCAGGGTGAGAGACATTCAGGAACACATTATCTCCATGGAAGAGGGTCCTTTCAGATTATAGAAGGAAAAGCCATGACTCCTGCTTCTTTATCTCTTCTGTTGCTGTAACAGACGGGTATGTCATGTGGTATGACAATGGAATTTAATGAAGTTAATACTAATAATTACTACTGGTTATGTTCAATACATAGTAGTACTGCAGTGATGATGTCAATGATGTTCTGAAAGTGTGGCAAAAAAGAGCTTTGTTCTTCATGTTGTGAAGAGTTAGTGCTTTCGGCCAGAGGAAGCGAGTGTTACAGGTGGGGTCTCTCGCAAACAACTTTCCATCTGTCTTTAATTTCACTTCCCCCACCCTTTCCAGGAGACGGCACCCAAAGTGTCCAACGTGAAGGCCAAGGCATGTGAGAGGATATGGTTCTTTAAGTTGTCTTGCCAAGACTAGCACCGTAGGCCAACACTGAGGTAAAGTGGAGAAACTAAAGACAGTTTGATAGTGCTGATAAATGCAGCAGAAACTGTTCAGGCCCAGTGGGACCACGTTAGCTCAGCACAATGCCAAGCTAGTGATGCCGACTCTGCAGCTGCTTAGCGGTGCTTGCTGGTGTTTTGTGTCTGCATTCTCTGGTCTTTTGGCTGCACGAAGTGCAGGGGGAGAACATTACCACCCATTTACAAAGTACGGCATAGGCTCTCATTCAGAAATGAGAAAGAATGGAGACTGGAAGTAATCACTTGGTTATATTAACCGTTCCCTTCTCCTTTCTTTAAAAGTTTAAGCTGATGCAGTTTGCAGCTGGAATTCACCATCTAATGTGCCTAATCACTCTACAGCTCTAGTGCTGCAGAAAGTAGAACACAATAGCATTGGTTGCTGATCTTCTGTGACCCTCCCCTGCTACTTCCTATGACATGATGAGACTGAACCATGTTCCATGGCACATAGTGATCCAGTCTGATCTCCTTGCAGCCCTACTGTGGAGGTGGAAAGGTGTGAGAAGCTGTATACTTGAGTACCTTTCCTTCTCTAAAAGTACTTGATTGGTGCCTGGAGAGGAAAGAGGAGATTTTGTTGTCTGGAGGAACCTTGATAGGCTTGAGAGCTGGGCCTTTGCAAACCTCATGAAGTTCAACAGAGCCAAGTGCAAGGCCTTGTACCAGGGTCGGAGCAATCCTAAGCACAAGTACAAGCTGGGTGATTAGTGGATTGAGAGCAACCCTGCAGAAAAGGGGTGTTGGTGGATGAAAAACTGAGTATGAGCCAACAATGTGTGCTCTCAGCCCAGAAGGCCAGTTGCATCCTGGGCTGCATCAAAAGAACTGTGGCCTGCAGGTTGAGGGAGGCGATTATCTACCTCTACTCTGCTCTCAGGAGACCCTGCCTGCAGTACTGAGTTCAGCTCTGGAGCCCCCAGTGTAAGAAGGACATGGACCTGCTTGAGCAGATCCAGAGGAGGACCATGAAGATGATCAGGGAACTGGAACACCTCCCCTGTGGGCATTGGCTGAGAAAGTTGTTGTTCAGCCTGGAGAAGAGAAGGCTCCAGATAGACCTTATAGTGGCCTTCCAGTACTTAAAGGGGGAAAGCTGAGGAGAGACTCTTTTTCAGGGGATGTAGTGGTAGTATGAGGGGTAATGGTTTCAAACTGAGAGTGGATTTAGATTTGATATTAGGAAGAAATTCTTTACTATGGGGGTGGTGAGACACTGGAACAGGTTGCCCAGGGAAATTGTGGATACCTCATCCTTGGAAGTGTTCAAGGCAAGTTTGAATGGAGCAACCTGGTCTAGTGGAAGGTGTCCCTGGCCATGGCTGGGGGGGTTGGAACTAGATGATCTTTAAGGTCTGTTCCAACTCAAACCATTTGATAATTCATTGCTCCAGGAGTCTAGGAGGCCAGCAGGGTGGATCGCTCCTTGATTTGGAAGAAGGATATGCAGGTGGTCAGCTACCAGGAACATACAGGTTAAAAAAAAAAGACAACTCCTCCTGGGTAACTGAGTCAGTCTCCTGCTGTCACAAGCCCACTTAATGCCATCAACTGATCAATCTCCCTCTTGACTCTCCAGTCTGCTGGTATGCCAAGCTTAATGTTTGGATAGCTGCTTCTGATTTCTGATCTAAATTTACTCAGAGTCAGTTCTCATCTGTTTATTCCTGTTCCAGAACTGCCTTCTATCTGAAGTAGCACTCTCTGCTGACGTTTTGCTCTGACCTATTTATAGGCAGTAGTCCCTTCTCCCTTTGTTTACTAGACTATATAAACCAGCTTTCTTTAGTCTCCTGTTAAAAGCTCTCTGTTGCCATGGTCTCTCTTCTCAAGTCTTGTTCCAGCATTTCTTGAATGTGGTTAGTCAGATTCATGTGCAATGTTTCAGCCTTGTGCAATGACATCAATTATCCCCAAACTCTGATGAATGAATTGCTGCTTTTGCAGTTCAAAATGTTCTCTTGCGTGCTGTTCTCATTTTCTTTAATGTTGCCTTGTAATATGTCAGTGCTTTGGGAACTGGTCATCACTCTTGTACTATTTTTCTTCTAGGAGGTCAGAATATCTTTAGGATGCAGGGATGTTTTTTTCCCTCCCACACCATGTTTTGGTAAGGCAGGTAGTTTTTATTTTGCCAAATCAAGGCAGTATTAGCAATCTTTTTTAAGGACTATTGGGAGAATGCAATGGAGTAATGACTGTTTTGGCAGAAAAGTACACAATCAGCAAACTGAGTAAGGTTTTATTGATGTTTGGGTTTTTTTTTAATCTTGAACAACAGTATGTTCTGAAGCATTTGGAGATAACATCCAATTCAGCCAAACTTGAGAATGAAGTTATCTCTATTTTTTTTTTTTGGTCTTACCGACATTTCCTACTTCTCTCTTAATTATTGGAAATGTATGCCTTGGTGCAAAGATTAATCTTTATCACATGGTAAAATTTAGCTGTTTCTTCCCTAAAGGCAGTGTAATATAGTGATTTTCTGTTACTAACAATCTTGGACCACCTTAGTGTTAGCCCATAATGGGGCTCCTAGGTAAAGAAACATTATTGAACGCAAATGAAACCACGGAGGTAGAAGTATATATGATGAATAAATAACTTCTTAGGAAATATATGCAATTTAATCTTCTGCTAAATGTTTCAAAACTACTAAATTGTTTGGTAAAACAACCACAGATGTAGATTTAAAAAAGAGAGATTGTAAAAAATGAGTATTTTTTCTTTTCGAAGTGGTTTAATTTCTTCCTTTAGCCCCCTTCTTTAGTTTTACCTGTGATCTCTCTTTAGTCTCAATAGTGAACTAAGGAAGAAAATTGTTTTTAACTGTTCATGGAGACTTTCTATTTTTTTTGTGGCATAATATATTAGTTGTATAATCCTGAAAGTATTTTTAAATGGTGAAGCTGACTTTTTTTTTTTCCTATAACATGCCCTGGCCCATATAACACGATTGAAGGTGTGGGTGGATTTAGAACAGGTTTTAAAACCAAAAAGGAGTAATTTACTTCCTAGAACTTCTGAAAGTCTTGCATTTTTAGTCCTGAAAAGAGATGAGAACAAAGAAATGTCGTCCTATGATATACTGCCTGCTTATAGAAATTCGCAGTATGTTTTAGGTACTCTCTAGACAGTCGATATGTCTGCCTTGTTCATATGAAGTCATGGGTGAGGATAAACTTGGGTGGCCATGAAACAATAGGAACAATAAACAGAGATTTCTTCTTTAGAAACATGATTCAGCTTTCTTCACTATTGGAGAAGCAGAAGTAGGAAAAGTTTGAGGAAAAGTTAAACATGGCCAGAAGAGGATTGAAACACATACTGCATTTATGTCCACAAATACGTAGCATGGGCTAAGTTGCCATAAAGGGAACTAGCTTGTTGGGTCAAACTGCTGTTTTGGCTCCTATGTTCACTGCCCGCAGCCCCTTGGGCAAGGCTTCCAGCATAGCAGGTTATCAGAGCTCTTTTGAAGGGAATGGACATGTGAAAATTCTTACTGATATTCAGCTCCAGGACTGTCACCTCCTATTCTGCTGTTTGTGAACCGGGGCTGAGATAGAGAAATGTTCCTAAAGGTAAGAGTAAAAGCACTGTTGTGTTAGCTCAGGTGAGAGACTTAGCTAGCCACCTCCAAAACCAGCTTTTGGCAGATACTTAGAGAGAAGTGTAAGAGCACTGGAAGTGTCAGTTCTTCTATCTTGATTACATCTCATTTACATGAAAGTGATTAAAAAAATATGATTGTTGTACAGACTACCTGAATGAGTGCTGGTGAGTAAGTATGGGTTAAACTGACCTCCATGATTCTAATTTACTTTTTAAGCCATTTTTGCCTTCTACAATGTGGTTTAGCATTGGATACCATAGTATAGTTATGAACTTTTGGAGAAAAAAAAATAATTCTTTCCTGGTTTTAAACTTGCTCTGGGAATCTAAATTCATTGGAAGATCCCAGATTCATGTGATAAAAAACACTTGGGAAGGTGTTCGTTCATCTTCTCTTTGTCAGTCAGATTTACTTCTGGGTTATTTATCACCTGCAAACTTTGTACCTGGTCATCCATTTGTGGTCACCTGCGAGCATGTTGAATGAAGAAGGGATAACTGTGGTGCCCAGCTTGTTAACCTCCCTGCATGTGAAATTTGAGTTTTGCTGCACTGATATTCTCAAGAGTGGCTCAAAGGTTGAAGCCTTCCAGGCTCTCAGTTGTGCAGTGATGAATATAATTTGTTTTCTGCAAAGGCTCTGAGCAGTTTTTATATCTTGGTGGTCTGCTGGCCTTAGAGATTCTATGTCAGGCTTCCTTTTGCTGAGGTACTTGGATTTATTTTTTTTTTAAGAAGTAGAGCCTATGCTTTTAACATTCTGCTTCTAAAAATGTCTTCTGGTTGTGTCTTACATTCTTGTTTTGTATGTTCCTTTTCCAGATTTGTGCCTCTTCGTTTTCCTTTTTTTTTTAATGTTGGCTTCCACTTTTGAATTTTCAAATTCCCTTTAACTACATTTTCAGTGTCAGAAGATTAAATACGGTTAGACTGAGGCCATCTTTCCTGTGTAGCATCCTTCTGATTCAAAATATTTTCTGGTTCCTAACCTCTTTTCTTGTATCATTTTTCTATACTATTCCTTGAGGCTCTTTCTACCTGTTTCTTTGACCCAATGGATGGCAATGGAAACATAAAAAGAAAAAAAAGTCTGTTTTCTTACTAAATAGCTTGAATTTTGCTCCAAGACCTTTTTTTTTTCATAGAGAGAATCTAGTGTAAGTGGTACCCCACTGTCACTGACGCCTTCTGTTTCTATACAAGGTGATGCTCTGTGACAGAGTTAAGATGCTAGCACTGACTTGAACATCCTCAAGCAAAAAAAAAAAAAAATCACCACCCCTCAAAGTGTCTAGGAAGCTCTCTGACTAAACTGCAGAGAAATCCCCAGAGAGGCAGCACTGCATGCCATAAATCTGAAGGCAGATTTAAATCTGGAGTGATTCTTCAGACAACAGAGGGTTTAGCTTTTAAGTATTCTACCCTTGTATTACTGTTCCAAATGGCCTGGGGGATTTTCTTTGCAGGCAAATCCTAATTCATGTGCCCACACTGCTTTACCTTGCTCTTCAGTTAAGTTTATTTTTAGTGAAAGCTGGTTCTTCTGTGAATATGTGTGCTGAAAAGCAGCAGCCATGCTCTGGCTGAGGAATTAGGTAAGTCTGTCTCTGTCCTATTAGTAAGAAATCAGTGGTAACTGCATGACCAGACTGAAATCATGTTGTATGTGATGTCCCAGTAACTTTTTGTGAATCTGGCTGGATATGCAGAGGTAATAGTTTTAAAAATGTCTACGTGATACAGAATTCTGTATCTTAACTTTCAAAAGCAGTTTGAACCTGCAGAAGCTGCTGATTGCCAGTAAGACTTGCATTTGAAAGTCACTTGTGAATTTGACACCAGGATTATTTTTGGATGCTCTGTTGATGGTACATTGAAGGAACATCAGGTGTCAGGTAGTATGCACCATTAGAAAATTAACACTCTTTAAAGTGTGAGCCTCCAAAATGAGAATGATCAGGAAAGGTAACTGCCCTGAAAACATTGGCTGTACTAATTACAGTATGCATTTATCTAGAAGTGTGGACATCTGCAGATTTGGGATGGCTATAGAGAATTTGTTTTGCTTATCTCCTTGCTTTGTTGTAAGGAAGGCTTATGAAGGACAGCATGTAGGGGTGAAGGAATATGGCAGCGAGAGTCTAGGCAGACATTTAGATTTGGGGGATGATGTCTGCTTTGTTATACCTTAATTATGGTTGCTTGCAATGCTTACAGATATGAAAACAGGTGTACACACTTAGAAGACAAACTCTGAATGCCTGTTTAGCTGCTGAGTTGTGCTGAACTCTGTGCCAAAATCGTCTGAAGATCCAGGGGATAAAGATATTGTTTATCACCATTTAAATGTTGGCAGGCTATTGCTCTGTGCAGTTTTTGCTTAAGCTGCCTGGGAGAAAGAGAACGTGCTCCTTCTGCTTTTTTATGATGTAACAGTACAGGCAAAAGAATTCTTCTATAGGTAAAAGGTTTACACATGTTACAATGAAATATAACTACTGAAACTATCAAGATAGCTAGTAGGTTGGGAAAATAAGCTTAAATCAATTTCTGGCACAGATTTCAAGGTAAACAGCATGCCAACAAACTGTGGTACTGGAAATTAAGACAGACACAAAAGCCTCTTAAATCAAACCTCTGACCTGACAGCAAATCCTTAATGACATCATTCTTCAATGATTATTTATTATGTACAATTCAACTAATTCTTTCTTAACTACATGTTAAGCATGAAAGTGAAATCCCGAAATATCGGGGATTTTTTTTGTGTGTGTGTAGGGACTGTGAAACTGTGGCAGGAAGTAAATATTTATTGTTATAAGGAGATTAACAAAATATGCTTACTTGCTAGATGGTCCACAATTACTAGTGATATTGTTATTAACTTATCACTGTGGCTAGGGTTCAGGCAGGCAGCACTGTCAGAGTGGATGAATGTTGTGCTGACAAGCTATGTCTACTCCTATACCACTGATATTTGTCTTGATTACTTCTATCAAGACACCAGAGCTGATATTATTCTATTAGTTCAGTAAATACTAGTTAGTCCATGCACATTCCAGGAGGATGAGTTCTTCTATATGTCCCATTTTCCAAAAGCTGAATCAAAAATGATTGAAAATGTGGATGGCTAAATGGGCTGTGCCAGCTACCGTATTAATCATGATCAACTTCAGAAATATATCGTCATGTTACATATTGGTGTACTGTTTATGTAATAATGGTGAGACACAAGTCTGAGATGGTGTTTCTGAAATGGCAAAGCATGCCGAACAGATGCAGTAAAAGTCTTGTAGCATCATAATGCTTTCTGTAAATGCCACATGTATGCTTAAAGAAACTTTTCTTTTGAAACCATTATGTCCTCAAGTAGTTGCAGACCCTGTTACTACCTCAGCAGAACTGTGATGTTACTATGAAGCATGAATATATAATGCAGAGGTCTAGTGACTACGAGGGAAAAAAATGGAAAGCCTAAGGTAGATTATAACTGTCAGGAGAGATGGTTTTTACGTGCCTGCTTCTGGACCATGTTTTTCCGTTCCCTAGGTTTTCACCCCAGAAATTCCTAAAGGTCCAAGAAAAGGAAAAAAGCAGAACAACTCAATTATATCAGAAGTTCAGGTTGTGCTATGGAAGAGCTGTGGAAAGGAGAATATGGGTAGAAGAGGTTGTATTGAGTTCATGAAGACTGAGTTTTGTGAAAGGCAAATGTTGTTGTATGAAAAGTCTTAACACAAGAGAAGCAAAGGGAACACGTTTTCAGTTTCAAATAGAATAATTTTGTAATGTTTCTGGAAGAAGTATTCTGAAAATATTTTGACATTAGATAGTTTTCAGGCCTGCATGGCTTAACAGGGAGTCCTGACAAAACTCAAGAATAAAATGAAAGTGCAGAAGAGGTAGAAGCAAGGTCAGGTAGCCTGGGAGGAATATGGAGACACAGTCTGAGCACGGCCATGAACATAAGCATCTTGTATCAGAAATGGTGTGACCAGCAGGACTAGGGCAGTGATCGTCCCTCTGTACTTGGCACTGGTGAGGCCACATGTTGAATCCTGCGTTTAGTTTTGGGCCCCTCACTACAAGAAAGAGGTGCTGGAGGGTGTCCAAAGAAGGGTAACAAAGCTGGTGAAGGGTCTAGAACACAAGTGTTAAAAGGAGCGGCTGAGAGAACTGGGGTTGTTTAGCCTGGAGAAGAGGAGGCTGAAGGGAGACCTTATCACTCTCTGCAACTCCCTGACAGGAGGTTGTAGCGAGGTGGGGGTTGTCTGTTCTCCCAAGAAACTAGTGATTGGATGAGAGAAAATGACCTCAAATTGCAGCAGGACAGTTTAGATTGGATCTTAGGAAATTGATATTTTTTTTTTTTTCCACCTAAAGGGTTGTCAAGCATTGGTGAAACAGGCTGCCCAGGGAAGTGACTAAATATCCATCCCTGGAAGTATTTAAAAGATGTGTAGATGTGGTGCTTAGGGACATGATTTAGTGGTGGACTTGGCATTAATTGTTTATGTTGGACTTGATGACCCTAAAGCTCTTTTTCAAGCTAAAAGTTTCTATATTTCTGTGCATGGGTGGGTTAGGGAAACCAAAGCTCATGTAGGGCTGAATCTGGTGACAGACATAAAGGGCAACAAGAGGCAAGAACACTGGCAGCAAAACCGGGACTAGGGGGAATGTGGGCCTGCTGCTGATTGAGGCAGTGGACTTGATGACAGAGGACATGGAAGAGGCCAAAGTACTTGGTGTCTTCCGAGAACTATGTGCTGATCAGCCTCACCTCAATCCTTAGGAAGGTCATAGAGCAAATCTTTCTGAAACTCACTTCTGATACACAAGAACAATAACGTGATCAGTAGTCAGCATGGGTTTGTGAAGAGGAAGTAGTGTTTAACCAACCTAATAGCTTTTTGTGTATAGATAGATGACTGGAGTCCTACTGGGGGCCAGTCACTATTGATCTCTCCTCAGAGATTGATACTGGAGCAAATTCTGTTTAACATTGCCATTTGGTAGTCTGGTCAATAGGGTAGCATGTGCCCTTATCAAGTTTGCAGATTATGGAAACTGGGAGGAGTGTCTGAGAGACCACATGGTTGTGTTGCCATTCCAGGGCTAAAACAGCCTGGAGAAAGGAGCAAACAAGAATCTTGTGAAGATCGGCAAAGGAAAATGCCACCTGTGGAGGAATAACCCTATGGGACAGAACAGGCTGGGGGCTTAATGACTGCAAAGCAACATTGGAGAAGAGGCCTGGGGTGTCCTGGTGGACACCAGTTTGACATGAATCACCGATGTGTGCTTGTGGCAAAGACAGCCAACAGCCTCCTGGGCTGTGGGAGGAAGAGCATTGCCAGTGGGTTGAGGAAGGTGCTCCCTTCTCTTTACTCAGCCTGGTGGGGCCTCATCAGGAGTGCTGTGTCCTTTTTTGGGTTCCTCAGTACAGGAAACATGGTTGTACTGGAGTGATCCTGATGAAGGATCATAATGATTAAAAATCTGAGCATCTAACAGACAAGAAGGGCTGAGTGAGCTGGGACAGTTCAGCCTGGATAAAAGTCTCTGGGAGAATCTTACACGTGTGTGTTAATACCTGATGGAAAAGTGTGAAGGAGGCAGAACCAGACTCTTCTTGTGGTCATTGAAAGGACAGAAAGCACAAGAGAGAGAAACTGAAATCAGAAGATGTTTTTTTGATGCTGTGAAGGTGGCCAGACACTAGATCAGGTTTCCTAGAGTTTCAGTTTCCATTATTGGAGGTATTAAAAACTGGTTGAACTGAGCCTGATTTAAGTGGGTAGATACACTCTATGATCACAAGAGGTTTCTTCTAATGACAGTAGCTGTATGGTTTTCACATCTATTTTGAGCAAAATAATTGTATTGAAGAGTTTTTGAAGGATAGAAGTTATCTAATCAATTTTGATGTGCAAAATCTTTAAGTAAGTTTCTTTCCTTTCCAGGATGTGGCTTTGAGCATTAGGGTGCTATCCTACTTTCTGCCTCTTGACCCACTAGAACATTCTACTAGTTCTTCAAATTGCAGTATGCCTGGTACAAGGCCAAACTCAAATGTTTGCTCAGTGTGCTTATTTTCCCCTAATTCCTCTGGCTTGTCTATGTTGTCTTTCTCACAAGTAACCTCTAGATAAGTTTTCTTTTGAAAGTTATGCCCCTTTGTAACCACACAATGCTTCTACAGGGCTTGCTTGTGATATCACACAGCAAACTCTTTAGGTGTTTCTTCTCTCCTAGCAGTGATTAGTTTACCCTTAATTTTCAATCTGTATCTCTCTCTTTGTGGAAATGCTTGTAGAGGAAAAGAGATTAAAAACAAAATGTGCACAAGGGAAAAGCTTTCCATGTAAAGGAAATAAAGACCTACTTCCCTAAGGTGTTTGAGAGTCTCCCAGGTGAATCTGTTGCAGTCTGAATAAGGATGAATCATCATATTTTTCTTAATAGAAACTGATCTCTTTAGAGTAATCAGAATGTCACTAATGCTTGAGACATGCCAGGCACCTTGGGAAGGGTATAACATGAACTAGGAGAGCAAGGAGTAGTGTTTGTCCTAGTCTTGTTGCCTGCTTTGCTTTTTGTCTGTATGCCACCAGGGTGAGGTTACTCACTTGCAGAACAGGTCTTCTCCCAAGCCCTAATACTAATATTTATGCTTAGAAAGGTCTGGAAACTATTGGAAACCTAGCTGATGGGTTCTGGATGTGACCAGATGAAAAATTAGTTCTGCTACTCCTGTGAGCATTGGAGATGGGTACCTTGTTATCAGGATAAGAAAAGTTTGCAATCCACTGACATGAATATCTTTTAAAGAGTTAGTCTGCATATATGGCAGTTTTTCCCTGGAGGTTATTGGTTGCCTGGAACATGATAAAACCAGTTCATTGAGGTAGAAGTGTAGATTTATCAGTCCCTGGGTAAATTATTGTTCAAAACAAGAGTGGAAATGCACAAAACTGTGAACTAAAAGTATTTCTGAATGTTCTAGAAGTGTAGTAGATGCTATTTGAGATTGAACTTGTTAGAGCCAGCACTTAACTCAGCATCAGATTATTTCGATTTTAGGCAGGAGATGAATGGGAATGAAGTACACCTGTACTTTCAAATTTTCTAGTGACTTTCCTACATAATTTCCTAATGAGTTCTTCAGATCACTTAAGTGCTGTGCTTGAGTTTCTCCAATGACTATGTAGCGTGTCTGAAGGTAAATGTCCAAGCACTGCTGGTGTGGAAGCCTTGCACTTGGTTGTACTGGGGCGAGCCAGGTGTGAGGGAGCAGTATTGTCCTGGTTTTGATCAAGTTCATTCTCTTATGCCTGTTTGATTTTGTTCCTAAGTTGCTTTTCAAATACATGGCTCTGTAGCTCTTGATAATGATTATAATACTGAGCTTTAATTAGGAGGCAACCTCCTTTGAGCTGACCAGGGTGTTACTGAGATACAGGTTAAGCCATACCCTTGGTGGTCCCGAGCCTGAGAGGAGGGATGATGGTATTTGTATTTGTGGAAGTTCAGGCTGTGAAAATCTTTTGTCTAAAGTGGCTGATATAGTTGACTTACAAGGGATAGTACCTTAGACTTAAGAAATCAGTACAGAGCATTTACCTGTTAGGAGTGATTCCGTGTAACGATCTAGCTCTCAGACGTTGCATCCTGACATTTTTGCTAAGTCCAAACAGCAGCAAAGCAGTCACAGATATGTGCTCTCGCAAGATGATGCTACAAATGTTCTATGTCCAACATAATTCTGGAGGTTATTTTAGAGAGAATAAGGAAATATTTGAAGGATTTCTTTTTTTTTTTTTTTTAAAGTATGTAACTACAGTCTTGGAGCATTTTTTTTTTCTTCTGGTGATTAAGAGTTGCTTGTAAAGTAAAGTGTTGGCTTTGAAATTAGGTTGTTAGCTTTTAATTTGAAAAATTTCTGAGGGAAACTGCTGCTGATGAAAACTTTAGTGTTCTTGGCATAGAACTAATGCAATTCAGACATCACTTGGGGACCTCTGCCTGTAGGAAACTTTTTTTCCTTTTGGTTTCACAGACATCAGTGGTTTACTCCTGTCTCATGCTGCTCTTCTGCTGTTATATTGGGTATCATAACAATGTCAGCTGGCAGACATGGAGAGAGAAGGGATTTGCTGGTGCTGGAGGAGGGTGCTGAGCTGCTGAGGAGAGGCCTGGAGTTGCTGGAGGCTGAGGTGTCTTTGGGGAGAGTACAGAAAAAGGCATTTCCCAGTTGTTTGGTCAGATAGACTTCCCTGGAGCAGAGGGGAGGATGTCATCATCACTGGGCACGAGGGGAAGTGTGGTGCCTGGCACTGTACTTGGAGTCTGTTGGGGAGGTTGCTTGCCTCAGAAAAAATTAGTGCAGGTCATTCATTGTATTTATTCTATTTTTTTTTTTTTTTTTCTGCATGGTAAAATGTGAAGAGCATTAGACTGTTTGAGCATATAACTTATTCTTACCTGCCGCCTTAGACTCTGCATTAGATTTACCAAGCTCTTGTCATAATACGTCTCAGGAAAGTCTAACATAGGAATGTGTCTCTGCAATCATGTCTTCAGGAACACAAAATTTCTATCTTCAGTAATTTCATCAAATTCCATGTTTAGAAGAAAGATGTAGTTCTGCTTTGCAGGGTTACAGCATCTTGAAGAAGTTCAACCTATTTCTGTAGTTCAAGGCTGTTGTTCTCTGTTTTCAGAGGTGTTGTCAAAGTCGACATCAATCTGCAGAAGGTGGACATCGACCAGTGTTCGAGTGAGGGGTGGTTCTCGGGGACGCACAGGTGTCATCTCAACAATTCTGAGGTATGTCTATCCCTAAGGGACTGAGCTACACTTCAATAGCAAGTCGTTCCACTATGAATTATTTTCTGTAGTATAAATGCCATCTATTTTATAAACTTTAACTGTGGTTTATAGGCTAAAAAACATCTTTCTGCACAAGGTATTACAGTACTTGTGAGTTTCAGGAGTGCTGCATTTCAGGAAGAGTGGTGTTAAATAAAACAGAAGCTAAATTATTGTGCGGAAATAACACAGGGAAGAAGAATACTACCAATGAAATGATTTCTGAAGTTCTATTTGCAAGCCAAACAACTATTTTACACTCAAAATAGACTTTTAAGGTAGTGTCACTTTGTACTGGACAGCTTTGCAAAATACAGTAAAAGTAGCTCAAATGCTAATAATAATGGGAAACTAGGACTTTTGGTAGAATGATACAGAGTAGCAGGCAGAATTGGATACTGTAATTCTTTAATAGAAATCTCAACGTTTTGACAGATCTGACTAAATGTTTCTGTTCAGCTCCTTCCTGTTTCCCCTTTCTTCTGCAGGTCTATGTCTGGCTCCATCTGTCAGCATATCGTAGATCATTCAGCCTGCCCAGTCACATATGTTTGATGAAACTTTAAAACAAAATACATTCAAGGATTTTTCTTTTGGTTATGGCATATGATGTTGTTTTCCAAGGAACCCATTTGTGTTCTATGTGAGTAGGCACCTCATTCACTTCTGGACTTTCAGAAAGGAGGATTAAAATGTAGGCAAAGTTGATGGATGTCTACCAGATGTCAGGAGGTGTTTCCCTAACTTGTTATAAAATGCCAATTTTATAAAAATTTTATATTATAAAATGCCAATTTGATAGCCAAATCTAAGTTTAGAAAAAGAGTAATTAAGTAATTAAAAGATTAATTAATCTACTACTGTTTTCTGAGCATGAAAACCTCAATTTTTGTAAACATCCTTTCTGGTATTTTTCACCTTTTTTTTGTTCTTAAACTTGAAATGAGAAATCAAGTAGTCTTTGATAAAGACTAATTTAAAATTAAATATTTCTGTAAATGGAAAAAGCTTTTGTTTTTGTTTTTTTCCCTTTGTCAAGTACTTTCTAGTACTTTCTGAGGTTTATCAGATATGTTTCCCATGATATCTGATAAACCTAATTTTTAATATATGCTAGTTATCCTGAATATAAGTGTATTTTTGGCAAGTGCTCGTCCTTTTCCTAATGTCTTATGAGCAAAGTTGTCAGCAGAGAGGTGGAATTGTAAGTTGCATTTCTTCCTGCAACCAAGAAAAAGGGGGAAACGCTCTGAGAAGACTAAGACAAACTGAGGCAAAAGTAAAATGGAGAAAATTAAGAATGGTGAAAGATTGCTGAATCACACTCTGTATTCTTAATATAGAGGAAAACAATCTGAGTTAAATCAAGCTGGATATAATTCCACAATTACACTTTTCTTCCAAATATAAGTCCATAAGTGTGTATCCTGGAGAGAACAATGTAAAAAGCTACTCCGTCTAGAAGAATTTGTTGGAAAAGGGGTTAAATAGTAGTGTTGTGGTTTTGGTTTTTTTTCCCCACCCTTCACAATTCATTTTCATGGGAGTAAAAAATAGTATTTATTTCTCTGTAGAATTCCCTCTATGAAAAGGCATTTTCTTCATGAGTATGACATTCAGTAAAATCTACCATTTTATTACTGCACAAGATGCAAGTGGATTGCCGTTTAGGAACTCAGTGCAGAATGAAGTACAACCTTAAGGGTTACAGAAAGCTTTCTGTGATTTGCAAAAAACATTTTAATTCCACAGTCTTTAGTGTCTCTTTGGGCAAGCTGGAAAATCTCCCCTCCGTGATTTGGTCTTGTACTGCGTGTGAGAGACTGAGGTGGCTGTCATGGACCACTGATACAGAGATGGTGTCTTCACCAGCTTTGGGTTAGGGCTGGGTTCTTGGCATTCTGGCCTTCACTTTCCTGCTGGGAAGGATGTTCCTTATCTGCTGAAGGGGAGCATATTTCCCCCTCTCCCCCCAAATTTAAAATATATATTACATATCAGTTCTTCATGTTGGGATTAGAGGTGTGTTGTTGTAAAGCTGACTGTGCTGAAGTATGTTTCTTTGCAGAGCTTTGATATATCAGACCTACTTCCATTGCTGTTTTTACTTTTTTTTCCCCTCCCGTCACTGTTGATTTTGCATAGTGTTTTCCTTATTCTCTAGAGCTAACCAGTCTGCCCAACATAGTTTACAATTATCTTTTTGTTTTATACAGCCTTTCTGCTACTGTGGAGTCCAACCTGATATATCAACGTAAAACCAGAGCTGCTTTGTGCTGTTTTGACAATAGGAAGCACTGTATTTGCTGGTGTTACAAAGGATGTTTTATTTTTCATACTATACAGTTGCATATGTGATGCTGTAGTCCATAAGTGACTTCCTGTGATTAAAAAAAAAAAGGAATTAAAATAAACATTATAGATCAGAAGCTCTTTAGTGAGTGATGATATATATGTGAGAGCAGCTCACGTTCACACCTGAAGGTGTTAATAACATGGGTAAGGAGCTGAATGCCCCTTCATGAATGGCTTTTCAACTTGTATGTAGAGCAAAAACCTGCCAGCTGTTTTTCCTTGTTCGTGACACTTATTAGAGTGTTAGCTCAACAAGGCTGTCATGGCTAAGAGAAGGATATATAGGTTATAGAAACCTCCCCCAAAATGAAATTTGCAAGCAGGGAGTGCCTTTTCTTATTGCACCTGGAGAGAATTGGACTCCTTTACTTAATGACAGTGCCCCTGGGGATGGGGAGTTGCTGGCAACAATCTGGGGAGAAGCTTCCTCTCCTTTTACCCTATGGTCACCACTTTAGGAGAGTTCAGTTTGATGGCGACTCCTTTCTTTACAAGCAGGTCCCATATGCTACTTTTCACGCTTTGTTTCATTGGAATCTACCCTGTGGAATAAGGTTCAAGTACATAGTTGTGCAACAATGCTTTCCACACTGTTTGCCTTATAAATGCTAATGAAATGATACTCCCCATCCTCTGATCTTCTTGGAGGCAGATGCAGAAATACTTGGTGATTCTGGGATGCTCTGCTCCAGATTAGAAAGCCTGTCTCCAGCAGAGGAAGGAAAGAGAATGGAGATATCTGGATTTCCAGTTCTGCTGAAGTTAGATCCTTCTTCCTCTCTTTAGTTTTGTTAGGTGACTTGAGTGTTTAGTCCAGTGTAGCTTTCCTGCAGACCATTTGGTAAGCCTTTGCCATAGTGAATTTCTGATTTGGTTCTGAAAGTTTGTGTACTGCATAGCTGGTGTGATGTAGCCAGGCTACCAGTGCTGTTAAATCTGAAGTGTAAAGCTGTATGTGAGATGCAGCTCCCCTCTTCCCTAACACTATGAAAACAGAGCAAGTGACAGAGAAGGGGAAGGGAGTGTCTTGGGGAATAGACTGGAGGAACTTATGGGTTGCTAAAATGCTCCTTTACTTTGTCTTATATTTCAATTAATTTGGCTAAAGTCTAGTAGACACACTGTGGAAAATTTTCCTACTTTCTGTGCTCTTCTAAAGAAAAATCATTTGAAAGAAGGGAGATAGAACTGGATTACAGTGAATATAAACATATGGTAAATGGTCTGTATGTGCTAGATAGAAAAACATAAGGAATGGGTCCCAACTTCTCTACCAGAAAATAAATGGTTGTTGAAAGTACTCTGTTGCTTTTGCATGTTCTGGCACAGAATCACTAAAAGATAATGCTAACTGTGACACTGGGATTTAATTTTGGAAGTCATCAAGAGTAATCTGTTTATGTGATGGAATAGCTGTAGCGCTAATCCTTGCTTGAAAGACAAATAGTGTGGTTGGGGAAATCAAAGAATATCACAGCTCAAATACACAAAATGCTTAGACATACTAGTCTTCCTTTTACTGCCATCTGTCCTTAGATTTAAGTGTTCCTCAGGAGGATAGATTGGTGACTCTTAAATATTTTCCTTTATTTATTGTCCCTTCAAATTGAATACAAGACAAAAGCAAGTGCTGGGAACTTTAGATTCCGTATTTTTAAATTCATGACTTCCTAATATATAGTCATATTTTTTCCTGATCTCATTTGTGCACAGGACCCATATTTCGTGATTTCATAGCTGCCTAGATGAACTAGAGAGTAAGAGTGCCCTCCTTCAACTTCAGGATGACTGGAAACTACCTGATTTAATTAGATAGGAAGTTGGGTGAGACTTGACACAGGAAAGCCAAATTGCAGCAGTGGCAAAGGTCTATTTCAGTTATGATTTTTTTCCCCCCTCTCTTTCACATTGTGTTGACCAAATCAACAAGTTTCCCTGAAAGAATATGTGGACAAGAGATTTTGATTCTGAGGGGCTGCAACAGATGAGGTGGGTAATATCTGCAGAATCAGAAATGCTTAAAATGAATTGGGTAGAGAATTCTGAAATGAGCAAGCACAGCAAACAAATACAATTATCCAATCACAAATCCAAAGGAATTTCATACTACAGGCAAGACTGGTTGTGGGGCTAAGAAAATATACATTTTTAACCTGTCTGAAATCTGTGAAGATTTTTTTTTTTCTTTTAATATATTAG
>NW_009708538.1:0-19566 GCF_000703405.1 Apaloderma vittatum | reverse complement strand
ATGCTGACAGCAGCAGCTGGCACTTTTAGTAACAACTTCAGAGTCCTTATTGAGACACCAGCAATAAAATCAAGGCTGAGGAGCGTCTGAAGAAATCAGCCGGCACAGCCTGTTGAGCTCAGCTGAATGCTGCCAACCAGCAGCATCAGTCTGTGAAAAACAAGAACGGACTCTTCGCTCTTCTTAATGAGGCTGCCGGCAGCTTGCAATGCGAGGCAGGCTCAGCTGATGTCCCTTTGGGTTTCAACAGTATTCCACAAATGACAGCATGCAAAAATATCTAGAGGGAATGAGAGGCGAAGTAAACAGCATTGCTGCCTGTATATAGTGTCTGCGTATATCTGTGTCTGTAGAAAGATGCCTAGGCCTACTGTGTGTGTATTCTGCACAAACACAAAACCAATTGTAAGAGGAAAACAAACAAGCAGTACAGCCAAAAATTTGTTTGTTTGTTTTATTGTTTGGCAGAACATTTGGGATGATTCTATTTGATTCTACTGTACGTAGTGCTACAGTCAACCAATGGAAAAGAAAAAAAAAAGGGGAAGCAGGGGCTGATTACAGATAAAATTTGAGTGGGGTTCTGATTTGGGAGAGAAAACTCAGTGCTTTCCTGGTTTTTCAAACATGCTTTCCAGTGCCCTTGTCAAACTGGGAAAAGGCTATTAATGCATGTACCCTGTGGGAGGGGAAGCATGATGAGATTAGCATCCAAAGTCATAAACCAGTGGGTCATATCCAGTATCATCAGTTTTGCTTATTACTTGCCTGTATTTGATGCCCTATCTGTTAGGAAAAACACAGTGAGAATGATAAACATTTGAAAAGAAAACTCTTTGTTGGTGATTAAATCTGAGTGAACAATGTTTATGGAATATAGTTAACTTCTAATTTGGAAATAATTGTCATCCTTGGAGGTACAGATTATATCCAAGATAGGACAATAGAAGTACTCAAACTGGCGTAGAGAGTGTATGTCAGCATATATTTCCTCTTGGAAGAAAATGAGCTGTTAAGTGATAGAATGCAAATATGAAATGCTGTACCAAATCCTGGGCTGAAGGGGCAATCTAAGGCAAAGGGCAGCAGCTCGATCCAGTACACAGATAAAGAAATCCTACCCAGCACTTCTTGGATCCAAGAGCAGAAAGGCATTTCTGTTCTCTCAGACTGATGGCTGCTCACATAGCTTGGTGGATTTGAAGAGTGTGCAGTAGACACAAAGAACATTACGGATGCTATTTTAAAAATAACTTTGCATCATCTGCATTCATGGAAAAAATCCCTTTTTGACAGTATAGTGGATCTAATCTGGCACTCCCCCAGACACAATTACATAAAATAAGGTGGAGGTTTGTCAGAGCTTTCTGTGATAAACAAGGTGCTGTGAAAGCCAACTTCCAGTTTAAGAAAGAGGCAGGTTGCTTAGCTACAGCATCTTTGCCTTTTTAGAAAAAAATTTTAAATGACTGTTTTGTAGGAGCTATCTTAGTTATCAGTGTTTTCTTCAAAAGAAGAAAACCTTTGCAACAATTCCTTTCATCCTAGTTAGCAGTGTTAACTTGAGTGTTTAAATTCATCTCGTTCGGTTCTATTTGCTCTGGTTTTCCTTCTCCCAGAGTTAGAAAGTGAAAAGTGGCAGGTGATTGGTTGAATGATAACTGCCTGACAGAAAATAGCAGACAGGTATTTGGTTTCTCTTGCAGTTGAGAGGCGAGGATAGCATTGCATCAATTACCAGTTCTGTCTGATCTATTGCTGCGGATTTCAGATGTTCTGGACAGGCAATGCCAATTAGCTGAACTGGTGGTTCTTCCCATTGTGTTTGAGAAGGAAAGTGGTGAGGCCCAGTTTAGCTGACATGGGGAACATGGTGGGAACAAAGGGAAAAAGTTGCAGAGAGGGGAAGAGCTATGGAGAAGAGCTTTTTGCTGGAGAGAGATCGAGAAACACCATCTGAGACCAGAGATGGAAGATCAGGGTCTATTGGGAGTGACAGAAAACCTTGCAGCAAGCAGCCTGGGGACTGCAGCCAGGCTGGACCGTTCTCCTTTGGCAGCCTGTTGTGAGTTACCTTTCCCAGATGTGAAGTGGTCGTAGCTGTATTGGATCTAGGCATGAACCCAGCACAGCTTCATTCACGGCTCTCATTTGTTATCACTGCATCCAGAGGGCTGTACAGAATCTGAAACATGTCTCTGGCAACATTAAGCGCAATTAGATACATGCAGTTAAATATACAGCATTTTGGTGTCAAGGAATCTGGTCCATGCTATGTGAGATTTGATATGCTTGTCCTGGAAGATAAACAAGTACTCCCATATCTTTTGAGATAATATGAAGATTATTACCCCCATCTAGCAGCTGGGACAGAGAGACTAAATGATTATCTCTAAACTGGTAGATACCCTGACTCAACAGAGATGTGATCTCCAGGCATGCAAATTACCCTCCCCACAGTTTGGTTTCTGCAGAAACAAAACCAAGCGCATGATGTGCTCTGTCCAGGGCCCAGCCAGAGTGGGACTTTGGGGTGCATTGCAGCCTGCATCCACCCCATGCTTCAGATACTTCCAGGAAGAGTTGAGCATCCTTAGTGTATTTTTTAAATATGTGGCTGACCATAGTTTTCTTAGTGATCTTTGTTTGTGATAGCATTCTGGTCAAAGATGAAGCCATTCACGCTCCTCCTAGCTAAACACACTGTTGCTGTACTGGCTGTCATTGCAAAGGACACCAGCTTCCTATGAACTGTGCAGCCTCTCTTCCTGACTTGCATACTTAGCTATTTGCTTGCTCAGACAATCCACTGCAGAGGGATTTTTTTTGTTTCTTAAAACATGAAAATTCTGCTGGTGCATGTATTGTATGGTTAATTATTTTTTTTGTGGAGAAAACATGGACTTAAGAAACAGTAAACCAACTGAAAAAGGTCGTCATCCATGTATTTTAAAAAAAACTTTATTAAATGGAGCAACTCTTTCTCCTGCTTTTTTTTTTATATATTTCGTGATACCTGCACAAGGGACAAGTTTAATTTAGCCTTGAGAAGAAAGTTCATTCCTCTTTTTCTATAACAAATTAAAACTAGATTGAAAACATATTAAAGATCCCAAGATGAAAAACTAGAGAGAGTAACTGCTTAAACTTCACATTCAAAGCAATATACTGAACCATAGTAATAGCCTTAATGGAAACCAACTAATGTAGCTTTATTTTTGGAGCACAATTTTATAGCACTAGACATTCAAATACCATAGTTTTTGTTGGTGACTTCTGGTAGGAGGTGAATGTGTTTTTACGAATAGAAAAGAATTGCTTTTGGTTTACCTATGCTTTTGTTTAGATTCCAGTAATTCTATGACTTGTTCTTCCAGTTTGCATTAGCTAGTACTGTAAGCTGACGGTATCAGCTCATCCTTTCACTGAGCAGGGCCTGGTCTACTAAAAATTTCTCAGTCTTCACTAACCTATTTAATATCTTATTTTGTGTTTCTTCATTGCTTTGTTGCTCGGTGCTATTTTAGATCATGAATATATTAAGCACCAGTACTGACATGGGAATGAAGAACAATTGCTTTTTAATTTTTATCTTTTTGAGTATTTATCTTTTTTTTATGTTTTGGCTGGTTTATAAGCCATTACTGAGCCTCATCTTATTACTGCTTTTCTTATAGCTGATAAATGGAATTATTTGTAATCCTCCAATGTATTTTTGCGTGTATGTTTATGTGTGTATATTTATTTACAGCTAATCTGTGTATGTGTGTGCATATGTGTGAACATCATATAAATGTGCATGCATGCCTATATATACATACTTAGGGAACTGTGAATGACTTGTTGGTTTGCACACAGACGTTCTGCTAGAGCTGTTCTGTAAGGAGATGTTACAGAGGCAAGGGAGACACTGGTCCTTGTCTTGCACCTAACCCCCTGCACTGCTACAGGCTGTGAGGCTGAGCAGCTGGAGAGCAGCTTTGCAGAAAAGGGTTCGGAGGGAGTCCTGGCGCACATCAAGTTGACCGTGGGCCGGTGATCTGCCCTAGTGGCAAAGGTGGCCAGCAGCCTGCTGCGCTGACTTAGGCAGAGTGCTGACAGCTGGGAGCTGATCTTTTTACCCAGCTTGGTGATGCAGCATCAGGAGGGCTCTGTCTGCTTCTGGGCTTCTCCCCAGTTCTAGAGATAATGGATGTATTGGAGTGAGTCCAGTGAAGGGCCACCAGCATGACTAAGGGTTTGGAGCACCTGCTGAATGAGGAGAGGCTGAGCAAGCTGGGACTGTTCATCCTGGAGAAGAGAAGGTTTGGAGGTTTTATCTGTGTGTGTAAATACCTGCCGGAAAGATGTAAAGGAGACAGAGCCAGACTCCTTCTAGGGTTAGTCAGTGAGAAAACTGAGGCAACGGGCATAAACTGAAATAGGAAACTTTAGGGGTTTTTTTCCTTACACTCTGAGGGTAGTCAGACACTAGAACAGGTTGCCCAGAGATAGGTGGAGTGTCTGTTGTTGGAGATATTCAGAACCTGAACGTGTGTGGTCCTGGGCAACCTGTACTAGCTCAGCCTGCTCTGAGCAGGGATTGGGACTGGACTATCTCCAGAGCTGCCTTCCAGCCTCAGCTGCTCTGTGATTCTCTGATCAGCTCTTCTATCTTTCGCACGATTCATTTTTTCCTGTCTGATTTATATCTGTACAATATGATATTCTCTTCTGACCTTTTTATTTCCACTCTGTTTTATTTGTGTTTATGTCAAGACTCCCTTCCATTGCCAACTGCTTTTGTTTACCAGTTGTTTCTTTTAAACTTCCCATAAGTCTATGAAGATCCGCATTGGAGTTTTTTGAGAAATCATTTACTTCTGATACATTTTCTAGAACGACTTTAACACTTCTTTCTGCTACATCAAAAGAAATAGATTAAGTGTATTCAGATTCTTAATTTTTTGGTTAATAGCTGCAAACATATCTGTGTACTTTCAGAACTTCAAAAGTTGGTTTAATAGTAATAACACTAAGATTTTGAATGCTGCTTGGTCTGGGATTGAAATATTTTTATCCCTTCGCATATATTATCTAAGTAGCTAATGGTTAAAGCTTTGAAAGTGGGATGATCTGCAACATAGATACAGTAATGGAATTGGTGTGGATAACATGCTGCATTATAAAATGTGAGATTTCTGAAAAGAGTAAATTAGTCTAGAATACTGTTTTAGATATAGAGGAGGACTGCTAGGGCTATTCAATAAGTTGTTGTTGGCTTATTTGAAATTGACATTTTAATACTTGTTTTCATTCTTAAGTGGAGTGAAGCCAACACTGACAGTGCATTTTGCTGTATTAATGTTTTTTGAAAGTATTAATTTGGAAATAGGAAAATATGTATTTCAGGGAACTGCTCTAGGAAATTGTATAACTTGAAAGGCTGAGAAAACTAGATTAAAAATGTGCATTAGGTTTAATCCTTTCTTCTGGGGAAAAATGAGAAAAAACCATTTTGAGGAAGTCCTGGTGTATGGTTATGGAAAATGGCTTGGTGATAACATTTTAAGCAGTTCTAGAAACCTATCTATCAGTCAGAGCCCCACCAAAAACATGTCCTTTTTTTTCCTCCTGAAAGGTGTAGAAACTTCCCATCATTAATCATATCAATCTTATTGTATCGCATAGCTACTGTATTTTTCAGCTCAGCCAAAACAGCTTGTCTCTCATCCAAGAAAGGAAGTCAGATAAAGGAGCAGTTCAGAACTTGTAAACTTTTACAAGGCATGAGAAAACATCTTCATATTCCAGTATGTACAAGACATTGCACAAATTGCTTTTAAGCATGTGAGAGCAAACATTTGTCCTGTAGAGCTTAAACTCCTGAATTCATATTGTTCTAGACCCCGTCAGAGTGAATGCTGCATTGCACTAGCTGAAGGAGGCATTTTTTGGTAATTCAATTACACAGAACTTTTATGTGGGTAACTAATTGTTTGAAATAAATGTCTAAAGCATACTAGTCATCCTGATAGGAATCTTCTGAATGTTTTTGTGAAAAACTCTGAAGAATATTTTTGTTTTGTTCTTGGTAATTGAATGAAGTTTACTTTTGAAGTTTCATTTTTTTTGCAGGATAGGACTCCATAATAATGATTACTTTCTAAGCGACTACTTTATTGCTAAATAGTCTGTGTAATTATAAAAAGCAATTTTTATCAAGTATTACTTAGTAAGCCACTTAAAGAACTACTTTTACAGATTTAATGTGTATTTCAGTTATGTTTAATTTCCATAGGTGATTGAGAGTTGCTTTTAATTAGCCATCAGTGGAATATTCTAGCTACTTTCTAACATTGCTTATGAAGAACGATACATTATAGAAGTCATTTTTGTTACAAGACGTGTAACCTGAAAATATTTTCTTCAGTGATTACGTGATTGCAAGGAGCCACATTTTGCAACTTTATCATTGTATTGTGCTGCACCAAATTTAAGTACTTTCTGTGTTTGTGCATCTCTGTTATTACACTGCTACATGATGAAAATATTGGAACACCTGGAATAATTAAGACGTGCATCAGTTTTAAAGTCTTTCCATCTCACTGAATTTTCCATAGCCCATGGGTTGAGTCTGTATTTAAATTTATAGAGTGTTACAGAAGAAATGACTACCATGCCTCACAGATGTATGAGAGAAAGCAAAGTTGGTGTGTATGCGAAGCACCGCATGTGTCAGTGGGATCCTATGGCCATGGAAAGTTCACCTTAAGCTACAGCTACAAGCATCAACATCCTATAAAGAAGAGAGTGCTGGAAGAAGAGAAGGGCTTGAAAAGAACAAATTCAATACAGCAGCTGAATACTTACCCCCTTACTAAAGTGTTGCATAGCTAGAATAATACTGTTAACATTAATTCTTATTTACAGCCAGGTAGCATCTCACTTAGTAGTAAGAACTCTGCATCAACATGATTTAAATCCTTGTTTGGTCCTGAGGACCGGAGGCTGTCATCTGTGAATTCTGTACAGATGAGCAGAGAGCTTGCTGACCTGTCGTGCTGGCCCTCAGAGCCCCTGGTGGGCTTTGTTCTGTGACCGACTTTGAGTGTCCTCTGTAGGGCGAGGCATTTGAGGTCTTGGATGGAGGATGAAAGCAAATGGGATACGTTCTTCCCTCTTGCAGTGAAGGCTAATCAGCTCACCATTCAGTGGATCATTCTCCCTTTTATCACCTTTTCAGGTACTATTGATCTTCTTGTTCAATTTAACCATCAGTACAAGCAACATACTCGTAGCAAGTTTAGCTCTGTGGACAAGGTCCAAATCATTGAGATCAAGCCAGTTTTTGGCAGGCATTCGTTCTGACTTCTGTGGCACCTCTGTGCATTGTAAAAGTCTTTTATTCCCGCTTCCTCTTTTGGAAAAGACAACCCTTTTATTTTCTGAAAAAAACCACTTACCTTGCTAGTGGCATTTCCCTTCATTTTTGGAATGACTGCACACATCACAGTGGTCATATTTTACCTTTCATGAAGCAGCTTTGTATTGATAGCCACCACTATAGTGATGTTTTAAATGTTTTCTTTCATTGGCAATTTATTTGAGCAGAGGTGAAATCTGACTCTATCTAGCACCTGATACAGCGGGATCCTGGGGCTGTTTAGCTGTCTTAGATGTTACCAATTCTTTTTGCTTTTTGATTCAGTGTCATAATTGGGACAATCAGGCTCTCTCTTTTTATTTTTTTTTCAAATCCCACACCATGGTTTGTTTTTTGGAAAGAAAACATCTTCAAACACCTGTATGAATTTATTCTTTTGATTCTGCAGTCTTATTTTAAATAGGAGTCTCTAGTTTAGCCTAGCTTTACTTTTAGATTGTATCCCTGGTTTTGGGAAGCATGTAGATACAAAGAAGCTATTTGCATGCAACTCTTTGCCTTGAATCTGTTTGTGCTTTTCTCTAGATTGACTATTCAGTGAAATGCTTTAGAAGTTGAGCCCTTTCTTTTTTTCCTAACTACTGATCTATTATTCTCCTACTGTTACTTTTTTTTTTCTTGTCAGCTTATGTAGCTCCTCTAGTAAATATGGTGGAATGTGTTGGGTTGAAGTGAGTTTTGAAACCGTTAGAAACTTGCATATCATAAATGTGTGAGTGCTTAGGTATGCAGGCAGCAGCAGATCCCTGCTCCTCCCTTGGGCCTGAGCCTTCCTCTTCTGTACAATTATGAATTTGTTTGTGTTCTTGGTTTTCCCCTGATGACCATTTGTGTAAGTGTGATGTAGGCTCGTGATATTTGCACTGTTAACTGGGAAAATCAAATCCAAATGCAGTCCAACCTTTTCTCTCTTTGGTTTTCAAATACAGAACAGATAACTTTCTGGAAGGCCCTTTTTTAGCCATTCACATGCTGTTGAGATCCAAGAAGAGTTGTTTTGTTTGAAACAGTGTGGTCTGTGTTACTTAGCTGGTCAGATGATATTATCTAATACTCCCCTTTGACTTAAAATATAGTAAATAAAGTCACAGAAGTGCTGAATCATTTCATCATATCTACCTTTGGTCCTGTTACTCTTTCGGTTTCTGAGGGTTTTTGAAGTTTAATAAATGTCTCCCCCCTTTGATGTCTAAACTAAATTGCCTGAGTCTTCCAAACCCAGACAATTACACAACAGTCCGGCACAGTTTTATTTAGCCTATCCCCATTAGAGAGCTTTCTCCTGCAGACCTGGTTTCCTTTTTGCATCAAGCCACTCACATTTGTGAAGCTTTTGCCAGCAACAGCATAATGCATGTGAAAAAACAAAAAGATTCTTCAAAATGCTACTACTCTGGAATGAGCTTCAAGAAGATAGGAGTTAAGGCGGTTGCTGCGAAACTCCTCCTTGGATTGTGGAGTTGAGGCTGGTGCGTTCCCAGGGCTGTGAAGGATTGGTGGCTGCAGCTGGGTGCGGTGAAGGTCTCTCCCTCTTCTGAGAGAGAGGTGAAAATGCAGAAACACCAGCATCTGGCTCATCGAATCAGCACATTGTCTGTGTTTTGGACCAGTTCTACTCATGTTCAGCTATGCTAATAAGAGTTTTCATAAATAAAAATAGAGCAGTACTAGAAGGAACTTTTTTTTTCTTTTTCTTTCATGCATCTTCCTTAGACTTACTAACTTGGTGGCCAGTTAAGAGCCTTATTCCTGTTAAGCTTGTCTCTGTACTGGAAATCAAGGAAAAATATTCAGTGGGCCTCTGACAATGTTCTTTGTGCCTCGTTAAATAATTCTGCTACATTTCAATTACAGAATTAGTTTTGTTTATTTGCTACGGTGCATGTTGTTGAGAGAAATGAAGCAATGCATTGGGGTGCTGTGGCAGCCTTAGGGCTTTGTGGGGAGCACCACTGGACTGGTCAAATCCTCTCTCCCTGAAAATAGTCTGTGAGAAGAAAAATAGCAACTAGATTTTTGGATGCTTGCCTGAGGCTGCCAGTTTGGCTTTTGAAGAGGAAAAGCTATGGACATGAACTGAGTGAATCTTGCTCAGGATACACAGAAGAAGTATGAAGCCTCATAGTAACGGTCTTTGACAATCATGCAGAAAACAACTGTTTTTTTTTAAAGAAACAGCACAGCTTTTTTGGAGCAGCTTGCACAGTTTGTACATTCACCTCAAAACACTGGCCAGGCCAGGGTCAGATCGGCAGATGTTATTAGAACACTTTGACTTTTTCTTCCTCCCCACTTTGTATAAAGTAAGTTTTCGCTTAAACCACTGCTAGCACTGATCTTGTGAGAGCTGGTTAACTCAGGAAACTGTTCTTTGACTGAAAGGTAAAGATTGCATCTTGGAGAGATAGTGAGTTGCTAAAACATCTAATGATGTTTACAGTGTGGATTCCGAAATTAGTGTTGTTTCAGCACTCCTTCAAAACAGTGCTGTTTTTATATATTCCCCTTTCTCACAAAGAATTACTTTTACTTATCTCTGTCAAAATGCCATCAACTGACATTTCAGGTCTCGTGGTTCTGAATATTGAAGCACAATCGGATCTTCACAGGAAGCTTCTTCAGGAGGGATGGGGATGTGTTCCGTAATGTGTCACCATGTGCTAGAGTTGCTCTAGTTCTTATGGAAACAAACGTTAAGTACTTTTCCTCAGAAAAGCCCACTTGTCCTGGGAAAATGGGTGATGGCTTCTACAGCACGGATATAAGGAGTACAGATGTGCATGTTGTCGTGTAAGTGAATGTTCCTAAAAGCAAATATAAATCAGACCTGAAGAGTTTGCAAACAGGTAGGTTGTATTCAAGCCAAGAAGGGATAGGATGATAGGAAAAACGTGACACTTAGTGGGAAAGGCCCCTGATTTTCCTGTTTTTCTTATTTCTAGGTATTTTTTTGTTTTGTAATGTATTGGGTTATCAATAACAAAGCAATTTTTTTGAGCAGTAATTAATGATACGGGCATGGATTTAGACCTGGCTGGGCAATTTTGGATGATCCCCTTCCTCAGACTGGAGGGCAAGTCAGGGATATGGGCTAGGAAACAATTTTCTCCTTCTTAGATTCTCACTGAAAATACTTATAACATCTAAAGCTAGCATTTGTTGAACTGCTTTGTCAACCTCTATCTCAAAGTCTTGCCACTAAGTTAGTTGTTGTTAGTTGTTGATAGTGATTTAAAAGCAGGGTTGTATTTGGTTGTATACAGTCATGTTCAAAGTGGTTAAAACTTTAATGCCCAGTTTGTTGGTACACCCAAGCAAATTCTGACAGAAGACCGGTGTGCTATTGCTGTATTGCCAGTGCACCTTGTTATGTGCTATTGCTTTATAAAACACAGATCAGCATCTTCTAGGTCACAATGAGAAGATACTTAGTGGTTTGTTGGTGGTTTTTTCCTCCTAAAATTTAAAAATTACACCAATATTGTATTGATAAAACAAAAGGTGCTTTCAGGTATGAGAAATAATGAGGAAAAGAGATCAGTGGGCTTCTTAGCTGAAGAAAAAGTGTAATAAAAGATAAATAACATCCTCTTACTTGAGGATGTAATTATTTGAGAGCACATAGTGAAGATATTAACTAAACAAATCAGATAGGGAAAAAGCAGTTTTATTAAATTTCAGATATGTACACACTGAAAAAGATGTGGTCCTATTAATTTGTTTTCATTAAGCTAAGTGAACCATTTTTATTCAGTAGAGCGCTATGTAGGAAGCTGTTGTAAGTTAGTTCTAACTTGTATTTTAGACTCTGTATTGAGACTTCTCTTGTATACAAATTTCTATCAGGCAAGTTTTTGTTGGAAAATTCCTGGTTTCAATGTTAATTTTAGATTATCTGGAACAAGACGTTTTTTGCCTAGTAGAAGTATAGTTCTCAGAGGCTGGTCTGTTGCAGGTCTTAGAGATGTTCCTCTTTGCTTCTCATTGAACAGTGCTGCTGTTGACTTCAGATTGGGACTGAACTGCAGAACTTTGCCCTACAAATGGTTGAACGGTATCAGATGGTCTTTGAATTTAGAAAGTAATGATTAAGGCTTTTGAAAGCATTTAGAATTTTCCAAAGCTTTCTAAAATGCTTATTTGAGGAGAACCTGCTGCATTAAAAGCTCACAAGAATAGATGTTAGGGGTTGTTTTTGGGTAAAAGACCCTTATATACCTTCGTTCTTCACTCCCCTGTCTAAATTCTCCCTTCTTGCTATCCGAGCACAAATGGACTTTTGTTTGCCCCCTTCTGCACAAGTGCTTGAGCTTCTCTCATTGAATCAGGCAGATGCCCAGTGGTTGGTATCTCCCCAATGCAAGTGGCAAAATCTGCTATGCTATTTTGCAGTGCTCCCACAACAGCTGGAAGTTTGTTCATATTCTATAGCATCCTGCAGCCTTTAGGAGGACATAAGTTGCTGGACTTTCTTGGAAGAAGGTGGGGAAGCCATTACTTTCTGCTTTTGCTCTAAGAAGTCGAAGTAGATCAAATAATTCCATTATGCAAACAAGTAACGGATACATTATTAATCTGTGTCACTCCCAGTTCATGCATTTTGTATATGATCTATTTCCTTCCACTTAATGAAGAAGCTAAAACCACCTTTGTCCTGCACTGAGTAGCTTTTTTTTTTTTTTTTTTTTTAACAGTGCTGGCACTGAGAAGCTGGATCAGGGTGTCCAGTTTGCCCAAAAATGAAAAGACTGGACCTAGTTTTAAAATTGGAAACTCCAGGAATGGAAATCATTCTCGAGAGTTCTTTTACTGCTGCAGTTGATAACTGAGTTTGCTTTTATATAATTGTGTGTCCAGGTGGGATGAGAAAAACTTCCGATTTGAGAACTAAGTATTTTAAGGAGTCCAACTGAAGTATTGTGTGATAGGGAGCATGTCTTGTGGCTTGTTTCACATCTTGCTCTTACCCTGGCAGGAGGAAATAGAATACTTGAAGATTATTGAAGATTAATACTGACAGGTTAATAAAGGGTTACTTTGTCCTCTTTTCTGTACAGGGTTTACTCGAACATGAATGCATAGACTCCCAAGGAACTGCTTCTGAATTAGACTGTCAAATCATCACTGTGCCTTGTGCTTCTGAGCAGTTTCAACCTGAGGCATTGCTCTAGCAATTCCCAAACCATGACTCAGTGTTTAAAGTCACTATTCCTTCTCTTCCTCTGTTTCATATTTGTGGCTACTACCCAATTTCTGTGTTCATGATTTTTTTACAGATGTTTTCACTTTAACTTCTACCCATACAAACTCAGCTTGAAATCTGAAAAATAGTATGTGTTCTTGCTACTTTATACAAGATAGACAAACATGAACCTGAGATTTTAACTGTATAAGTGTATCATGTAGATACCAATGATTGAATTCAGAAATAAGAATGAAATTTGTTTATCCTTTTGAAGGTAATTTACTTTGTCTTTAAGGTACTTGAGGACTACCTTTCTCTGAATTTGTGTGCATGTGTGTCACTGCCAAAAATTGTTGGAAAAAAAATTCCTGTGTAACAAAGTGACATCTTCTGTTCCGAGTGTATGGCAGCACCATCCACCATTGTTTGAACAACTCAGTATTGTGTCTAAAGCTGAGTGTTAAATGCAAGTATGTATCTAAACAATGGCCAGTTCAGTGTTTTAATGTTTTGGGTCTAAATGTTCTTTTGACATTGCTTTTCCCAAGTATTTATGTGCAATTTGTGAAAAATATTCTCAGTTAATCGGTAGGCAGCAATGCCACTAATGAAAAGTAAGCAAACTAGTATGCACTTGTAGCCTGTGAGAATTCCAGGGCTTAGTCTTTATGGATGACTGTACCAAAATGAATTTTTTATTTATGAAACATTACAATTAAATTCCAGGATTTTTAAGGTTGTATATTCCCACTGGAAAATAAAAAAAGCAGGTCAAAACCATGACTGTAAATACACAAGCTGTTTTTGGAAGAAGAGCTCAGCTCTTGGAGACTTTGAAAGTTCAATTCTCTTGTGACTGATAGGTGCTGAGCACTCTAAAGGTTGGTTTTTGGGTTGGTTTTTTTCCCTAAGACTGTAGTGAAAATTTGAGGAATTACATTTCTCTGGAATTTAATGACAATATCTGTATTTTTTTAGTAGCTGTAGGGTTGTAAGGCCTTAATGACATTATTTAAAAAACCCAAACCAAACAAAAAACAACAGGAAAAAGCCCCAAAACAGTGCTAGGAAGAAAAGCTTGAGAGCCTTGTTTCTGTATAACACTGCAAACAAGATAACCATCAATAAAGGAGCTGACAATAAGGTTGGCTGTCTATAGCCTTTTGCCCTCAAGTGAAGATTCTGACCTTGAATTTGTTTGCGTATTTGTTCAAGATTCTAGATCAGGAAAACATCAGGAACAGGGTGAAAGGACTTAAACCTCAACGGTAATGAAATCATAGAATCATAGAATGGCATAGGCTGGCAGGGACCTTAGAGATCATCTAGTCCAACCTTCCTGTCATGGGCAGGGACGCCACCTCTCGACTAGACCAGGCAACACATGGGGACTGAGCGGGAATCAAACCCGCGACCTCGGTGTTGGTCCTTGTTGCCAGCACCATGCTCAAACCACTGAGCTAACCGGCCCCAATGCCACCTTAATATTCAGCCCAAGCTGAAGTGCATTCCCGATGTGAAGTCTGGCTTGGAAGTGACTGAAGAAATGAGGTCACTGTGTTGTAAAACTTGTCTTATATCAGAAAATGGTACAAGACCACTCCCTCTGGATGTGTGCGCTTGTAGTGAGTTTTTTTACATGCCTCTGGGAGGAGACTGGTAGTAATGAGAAGGACTGTTTGATAGGTCCGTCTTGCAAAAATACCTTTGGCAGGAGTGTCACACTTAAATAATGATAAACGTGACAAAAGTTAGCCCATAAGATGACTTTCATCTACCCAGCCCAGGTAGCAGAGATAGAAAGAAAGATATGTAACACAGAGTTTGGGACAAATGACACCAATTTACTGATGCCTGTATGTCACCTGATGAAGTACGGGTAGCTGCATTGCTTCATCTTCATGCTGCAAGCAGGATTTCCCAAGTACTGCATAAATACTTACGGGACACTGTACCTCATAAGTAACGCCAAAAAGGTATGAACTGTGTATGAGAGGAAAAAAAACTGAGGAAGATGGCATAATCTTGCCTGTGGTAATCAAAAGGATGTGTCAGCATCTGTCCATATAGTTCAACACTGGAAACCTCTCTGGTCTGGCAGACACCAAGCAAGCCATTTTTCTTTAAAGACTGATAAGAAGAATTCAAAGAGTGCTTATGTGTCATCTAGTGAGCTTGGTGAGACTCCTCAGACAAAGGAAACACAGTGTTTGGGGTTTGTTTTGTGGTGGAGAGGGATAGCAACAGAGGTTTGGAGAAACCGGTCTAAATGGGTTGAACCCTGTGGCTCTCGTTTGTGATCTACTGAGAGTCACTCCAGTCTGAGTTCTCTTGCAAAAATGATAATTTTCCTACTGAATAAAATTTAATTTTTTTTTTAAACTTGTTGGCATTGTCACAGCAGTAGAACTAATTATTAGATTTAATAGAAATACTGGAATTTTCTTATTGATGTAGACCACTGTATAGGGCCCTACCAGTGCTTCACAGAATAATGTGCAAATTGTATCACAACTCAGGTAGAGGCATGGTGAATATAGATTTAATGAAGTACAGGACCATCACCATTGCATTATCTGAGAAAGATGTGTACTACCCCTGTCTATTTCAGTTATGCCTCAATTCATAGGCAACTCTGCTCTGGTTATAGTGAGGTGATTTTATAAAAAGCGCTGTTTAATGTAAGAGTTGGAAAATCTAGGAATCCTCATTTCTTTGTCACCTACTATAAAGGGTATTTTAAAATATTTTTTATTTAATCAGAAATTATTAAAAGCTGTTTTCAAGCTTTTTTTTTTCCTTTTGTCCTTCACCTTTGTTCTACAGGTTTCCTACACTATAGAAACATTTCAGTCTGGACAGTCCTTTTTGCATGGTCTTGTATTAGTTGATTCCCTTTTAAATAAGGAACCCCTTGGAAAGAGGAGTATTGACTGGGTGGTTAACACAGATATGAGAGCCATCACCCTCTGCATCCCCAGGTTGTTCTGATTAAAATCGGTTGGTTTACCATTGGATAAAGACACATTTTTTCATTAAGGCTTCCTAAGAGCAAGAAAAATAGTTTTATGCATGTCTTTTTTGGCATCTGAAGTAATTTCTTTTCTTTTTTAATGAATAGTGATGCTGAATAATGACTTTTTTTCTTAAGAGAAATACTTCTTGCTGTCACTGTAGTCCCAACTAGCCCTGTCTACTCTGCATTTAATGTTCACAGTAATGTTTTTAACTCGGAAAAAGCTAGGGCAACGTATTTCATCAGTCTGCTGTTCCTTTTATTTCAGATTGCTTTTGTGATGCTTTCAGGAAAGTCTTCACGGTTGTGTTCACTGTAATATCATTGTAATAGATTGCAGCTGCTCTTTCACAGTCTTCTACCTTCGCAGAATGCTGGGATTGTAAGTATTTCAAGGAGAAGCAAACAAAAATCGAAGGCACCAGCTGAATTACTAACTGTTAAAGATCATGCAGTGGGGTAGCAGGCATAGGGATTGAATCTATTTTATGTTATTACTCAAAGAGAGTACCTCAGGCTTTCTTTGTTACACCTTTTGTGAAACAATTCCGTGCCGTGATTTCCTGAGAAAAGAAATCAAAAGACCAAGTGCTTCTGCAGCACAGGTTTCCTAGAATTACCTGTGAATTTCCACATGAAATTGGTAGTCCGCAAGGTAGTGACTTGGAGATGAAGATCCCCTGTTGTTTTTGCATTTCAAACGGTAGATAATCTGTTTGGTGGCATGACAGGTCTTCTGGTGAAGAGAAGTCTCTTATTCCAGATTTGTGTTTGTCTGGCTTCTGTTTGGTTTTAATCATAAATGCTATACACTGATTCAGAGATTAAATGTAACTATCAGCCTTGTCACACCACGTATCTAAAGATCTCCTTTACTATTGATTAACTTCTTCCACTACAGATATTTGCCTAGTAATTGAATAAAGTTTACCTTCTTTGTGACAATGTGCTTCAATCTGAAAAACTCAGTCTTTTTTTATCATGAGGATGTCTTCCTGTAAAGCCCATTTTCTGTTTTACAGTTCATTTTTATGGATCTTTTCCTGAATTTACTCCAGTATACCACTGATCCTTCACAAAATACACACACCAGGAATGGGTACACATCCCAGAATGTGTTTCCACCATTGCTGGATTCGGAGATGATGTGGCCTGGTGAGGCTACAGCTGAAATACTATGTCCAGTTCTGGGCTCCCCAGTTCAAGAGAGACAGAGGACTATGGAAGAGAGTCCAGTGGAGGGCAACAAAAATGACTGGGGGACTGGAGCATCCTCTTACGAGGAAAGTTTGAGAGCTGGGACTTTTTAGCCCGGAGAGGAGAAGACTGAGAGGAGACCTTATCAGTGTCTATAAATATCTAAAGATTGGATTTAAGGAGGATGGAGCCTGACTCTTTTCAGTAGTGCCCAGTGACAAGGCAAGGAGCAATGGGTGCAAACTGGAATACAAAGTTCCATCTAAACGTGAGAAAAACTTGTTTACTGTGAGAGTGACAGAGCACTGGCACAGGCTGCCCAGGAAGGTTGTGGAGTCTCCTTCTCTGGAGACTTTCATACCTACTTGGATGCAGTCCTCTGTAATATGCTCTAGGCAATTCTGCGGGGGGGTGGGGGTGGTGGAGCAGTGTTGAGGGAGTATGTTTGGACTAGATCATCTCTAGAGGTCCCTTCCAACTCTGACGATTCTGAGATATAATTTCCCTACTTGATTATTTGGTGTTTTTCATCATATTATATTCAAAGATATGTTCTCTTTTAGTGTTTCAGGTTACTGGAATGTTTACCTTTGTTCTTTTAAATTGTTTAGACTTCTGAGTGAATCAAAACTTTGGAGAAAGAGGAAAAAAAAGTTTAGTATTTTTACTCAGACTGTGAACTGAATGTAGCGTTGAGTGAAATAGGAAAGGAAGTGTTTTCTATAAATTTTGTATGCATTGATATTTTTACTCAGTTTTGCTGCTGTTGAGAATTTGAAATGTGAAACACATGCAAATAGTGTGTTTATATATCTGTAACTGATAAGAAAAACAATTGAAAATTTGAAGTAGACTGTGCTTGCAGTTCTGCAATACTTCAGTATTCACCTAGAATGCTTCCCTTAGCGGGTTACTTACTTGAACCAGCCATGGTGGTTCTTTTAGTTGGCCTGTTGCTGGTATGTCTGTTACATCTCGCAGCACTTAAAATGTGCCACATAATACCAAATAGTTTTAATTAACACCCTTTGCAGGCAATATTCAATCATATAGTGTAGGTATCAGTTTTCCTTAAAACTTCTCAAACGTTTACTTCAGTTTGAACTGGCTATTGTAATCTTTAGTGTGTTACTCAAAGTCACTGTGCCAGAGCTTCATGTCAGCTGTATTGAAGTGAGTCTTGGGTAAACTATCTGAAATCAATGGAGTTGCCCTCATGCACTGAAATCTGAAACTTTTAAAATAGCTTTGTCAACTAGGGATAGGAGGAACAACTGTCTGTATAATTCTGGCTAAACAGTTTCGTTTCTCTACAGTACATTTGTAACTGCTCGTTCAGTTTCAATGAGATTTCTTTAAAAGTATTTGAGCATGGCTGAATTTCTTCTACTGATCTCTGACCAACGACATGAGATGACAGGCTGGTCCAAAAGTTTGTGACTTTAATTGGCAAAAATAAGAAAGTTATTTCCATTTTGAGATTATGTAACTTTGGTGTCTAATAACTGGAATGAGTCAGGTAATTTTGCTGGATAAAGAGGTGACCAATACTAGATAGAATTTTGTCAAAAGACTCAACCCTACCTAGACTGTTGGCCCTGGATTTCTTGCTACTCAGAGTTAATGCTTTTTGTTATCCGCAACTGAAGTGTTTTGCATCATCATTTTGGGTAAAGTTTTTTTTTGCCTGCTCGTATAAATGAGAAATTTTTGCAGATGTTTGTGTAGCAGAAGGACAGTGTTGCCTATTGGGCATTCACTCTTGCCTTTGTCGTTTCAGCAGTAGCTTGGCAGCGCAGACTACTGGAGTACAAATGCAGCTTCAGGTTTGTAGTAGCTATATAACGTGTCTGGACATTCTTGTCTGGCTGGGACAGTTTGGAAGACAATGTCCTGGCATCCTAATGGAAATGGTCAGGATGTTTTTGTCTGGATATTTTCTGAGGACATGAGATTTTCTTTCTACCAACAGCTCCCTCCTGCCCCAGCTGCAGCTGTAGAAATTAAACTGTTTGGGAGCCTCAGCTGTGAAATGTGGTCATTGTATTAACCTGACACTGAGCGGGTCCTTGTCACATGTGCTAAATGGTCATACAGAATGTACAAAAAAAATTATGAAAATCCCAAACAGAAAAAAAGCATTTGTATTTAGAGACAGGAGGAATGACTTTGTATTTCTACTGCAAATTCCTGAAGTTATTCACTGAAGGCTTGAATTGCCTCTAAATAGTAGCTGTTACTGTTAATCATAAATCTTGGTTGATAAAACTGATTATCACATGTTCTGTGGCCTTTTAAAATTGACAGCACTTAATTTTTGAAGACCAACAAATTAGTAAGGTCCAGCCAAATGAATGGCCCGTTAAAGAGCTGCAGCATCACAGCAAGACTGAGCTGTCTTGTTCCTCTGTCTGCTTTGTACCTGGTTTCGCAACCCTTTGCTTCTGTGTTAGATACATCCATAGGCACTGCTATGCAGTGCCTGTGTTTTTCTGTAGTCAGCATTTTGGAGTGTGCAGATCACAAGAAGTGGTTAAAATTCCCATTAGCTTGAACCACTTGTGGTCAGCAGTGGGAATCATTTACAGGATGCTTAGGACTGCATCTATTCCAGTGACTTTTCTGGGTGTCTTGACCCAGTGCACTCCAAATAGAGTAGCTGGGATTTCTGTTACCGTAAAGATGCCGATCTGCTTTTGCCCTGAGCTACTGTTGTGTCGTGGTTTGACCCTGGCCGGCAGC